>NW_007732497.1:37027-37563 GCF_000696425.1 Galeopterus variegatus | reverse complement strand
TCCCACCAGCAAAGGGGGAAAGTTTTGGAAAAGCCCATCAGCCTCCTTAGGAAGAAATAGGATAATTACAGAGAAGACACAGCAGGACTTGATGAGACAAGCTTATCAATCAGTCAATTTGACGTTATCAGGAAAGGCGCTGCTAGGGGAAAGGAACTTGGGCTTGCCTTCTGGTGCTCTAAGTTTGATTCTTAGCTCTCCTGTTTACCAGATCTATGACCTTGGCATGTTACTAGCATGCTCTGAGACTCAGTTTCCTCGACTGTAAAATAGAACCATAATACCTTCCCCACCTACCTCCCAATGTGGCCAGAATGTTTTGTTGGGCTAATGAATATGAACAAGTGTTACATACTCTAAATAATGACTAACAACTACCGTTTATTAAGTACCTACTGGGTGCTGAGTGCTTAACCAGAAAGGCTCTTGGGGAGAGCAGACAGATACCCTGTTCCTGGCCCATTCAATACAACACGATGCTTAAGAGCATGGGCTCTGACATCAGACAGATGAGGTCTGAGACCCTGCTTGGTTAC
>NW_007732497.1:34545-36006 GCF_000696425.1 Galeopterus variegatus | reverse complement strand
ATAAATATCTTACCCTCTCTGAGCCTCAGTCTTCTCATCTGAGAAATGGGGATCAATCTTAGGATCTACTTTCCAGGATTGCTCTAAGTATTAAACAATATCCCATCTCCAAGGGGATAGACTCCTCCCATCTCCAAGGAATATGGTTAAGCATCCAGCCCAAAATGACATAAGTACTGGTGGAGGAAGGACAACAGCAGCAGAGACAGTAAAATGAAATGGTTAAAGGGCCAGGCTTTACAGCAAGGCTGCCAAGGCTCAAACCTAACTGTGCCACATAAAGCTCTGTGGCCTTGAGAAAGTCACTAAACCACTCTGTGCCTCTCTTTCCCCATCTGTAAAGTGAATAATAGCACCTCCTCATATGGTTGTCACTAGGATCATATTTTTACATATATAAAAGCCCTTAGAGCAGCACCTGGCACATTAGAAGTCCTATGTGTATCATCTTTATTTATTATTGTTGCTATTGTGATTATTATTCATTACCGAAGAGAGGCAGTTTCCAAAGAGTGATACATGCTGTGCTGAGATCCAAAGGATGGTGTTAGGTGGTTTATGGACATGTATTTTTTAAAAGTGTTTAGATGTTACATATTTATTTTAAAGTGATTAGAAAAATATTGTATTTCCATTTTCATCCGTGACATAATGTTTTCTTCTAAGCAAATTTATTTAAGTCGATGTAATGTAGGGCAGAAATAAATTTTATTTTCTGTTTTATTTCAAGCACCTCAATAGCATTATCTGCCCTGAAATCAGTCCTCCAGGTACGATCGGTTTGCTTAACCACACTTCTCTCTTAGCAACTGTATCTCTCAGGGCCAGATGCCCAGTTATGCCAGTAAATCCAGAAGCACAGTCTTATGCCAAGAGAATAAAGGAAGTAAGCAGGATCTTTCCTCTCCCAGGTCCTCTCCAAAATCTGTTTATGGCCTATAACAAATAAATAACTAATATATACTGAAGGCTGATCCCTCCTCTGAGCTCCTACAGTATAGCCTATCCCTCTCCTCACTCCTACCCTACATTATAAAGAGCTCACCCACCAGAGTGGACATTCCAAGAACACAGCTCAGCCTTGTGTATCTCTGAGTTCTCAGGGACCAGAACAAATCTTATATTTAGCCAATGTTGAATAAGTGCATTATTCGTGGAACTTTTGATGCTCATACCTTTTATTTTACTGGCATCTCATGAAGGGGGCATCTGGCTGCTCAAAATTGCGTGTTTAGTTACCATAAATGGGATAGTCAGTAGTTCACGGGATTCTGCGAGAAGCCCCATCTCTTCAAGATGCTGCTAACTTTGAACAAATTAGGAGGACCTGGGCTAGATCATCACCCCAGAAGAGCAGTGCCGGTGTCGCTGCTGCAGACAGAGAGCTGATGAACCAGGAGAGGTCGGGACCTGCCTGGAGAGTGAGACATGAGCTGAGCTGGGCTGAATTTGGGCAAGTGA
>NW_007732497.1:31245-34107 GCF_000696425.1 Galeopterus variegatus | reverse complement strand
ATTAGGAGGACCTGGGCTAGATCATCACCCCAGAAGAGCAGTGCCGGTGTCGCTGCTGCAGACAGAGAGCTGATGAACCAGGAGAGGTCGGGACCTGCCTGGAGAGTGAGACATGAGCTGAGCTGGGCTGAATTTGGGCAAGTGAGAAGAGAAGAGTAGCGTGAACAGCAGCTTGAGAAAAAGCTCAGATGTCCTGATACTCACCAAAGCATTAAGGATAAAGGGAGCTGACATTTGCTGGAAGAATCTATGTTTTCTTTTTTCTCTCAACTTTATTGAATCTACATGTTCAAAAGGAGCTTCAAGCTGGATGCTTAATGGAAAAGGAAGGAATTCATAATGGAGGGACCCCAGGTGCTGTGGCTGGATGTGGGAAGTTGGGAAAGAGAGAGTTATTTTCCATTATGTCTTCCAAAGCACTCTCCTGAGAAGATCCTCTCAAATCCCCAGGCTGGCTTTTCCCTGGAAATGAATAAACCAGATTCTTTATCTCCACTGGAGACAGATTTGAGTCTCCCAGTTATTAGCTAGTGCTGGGGACAAAGCAGAGGGGAATGCTCCCCATTTAGTGGCTTATACACTTACCAAGCCCCCAGCAGAATAATTGAGAGGGAGCTGGATTCAAGTCCTGCCTCTTCCACTCACTGGCTGTGTGACCTTGGGCGAGTCTCTTCACCTCTCTGAGCCTTATCAGCATCATCGGTAAAATGAGGATAATAATAATACCTACATCATTAGTTTATTGGGATTGTTCAATGAAATAAAAAATACAAGCTTGGCTTGTAGTAGGTGCCCAACACATTAGCTACTATTATCAATATTATCCTCATTTATTAATTTTGTATTGTTACCTATGCCAGATGCTGGGGATACTGAAATGACTAAGATTCTACCCCTTTAAGGTACAGGCCAATGGGGGAGACAGAAAAGAGCCCCCAAATTGCAAAACACTGTGGCAAGAGTTATAAAAGATCTGTGGGAGGCATAGCGTAGAGGATGCTTATTTCTGTTATGTGTGTGAGGTGGGAAGAGATCTAACAAGGTTACCTCCATGAGAGACCAGGGAAGCAGGGTAGGGGGCGGAGGGGGGCCGGGCATGCCACATGACCAGCCTCTCAATGCCCGGAGCATTTCGCCCTCGCTACTCCAGTACCTGCTCCAACATCTGGGGAGCATCTTTCCTCTAAGGAGATTTCTCAGCATCACACTTATGTAATCCTAACATGACACGACAGATATCCAGCAGGCTTGAAAAAGGGAGAGACCGGCTGTCCCCACGATTCCCACTTGGCTAAGCAGGAAAGGCAGTAAAAAGTGCTGCAGAAAGGGTGAGAGACCATTTTTCAGGCAGCAGATTAGCAGTCAGATTAGTTGACTGGCAGGTGGCAAGTTAAATCGGTGCAGCCTTTCTGAAGGGCAATCTAGCACTGCGTGTTTAAAACCTTCAAAATTATACATGGCTACTATTTGACCCAAGAGACCGTCCAGGAATTTAACCTAAGGAAATAATTAGATGTATGCACAAAGATGATCATTAAGGCATCACTTATAATAATGACGAATTGGAAACAACCTAAATGTCTGCAATAGGGGGGCTATTTAAATAAATACCAGGGGAGGTGAAGCAGCTCCACACAACGATAGCCTTGATATAACCTTCAGAACATGCAATCTCCATATTAAAAAGAAAATTACAAAATGGTATGGTTTGACTCCATTAATAAATATGGTCCCTGGGAAGAGAGAAATGCCTGAAAGTCTCTACCACATGCACATCCTATCCCTCCTTCAAGGTTCTGGTCAGTCGCTCATTTATTCACTCAACATGCATATGCTGAGGGCTGACTTATGGAACAGATGCTAAGAATACACAAGAATGCAAAACTGATACCGTCCATGTTCTTTCGAAGCCTGGAGACCCACAGATCATTTCCTCCAAGGAGACATCAGTCTAGTCCAGACTAAAATTCCTGTTTTCTGATTCCTGGTAGTCCCCCAGAATTTATGAAACATAATAGCAAATTCCCTAGACCTCAGCTAAGTTCTTTACATTTGGGATATTGTTTAATACTTAGAGCAATCCTGGAAAGTAGATCTTAAGATTGATCCCCATTTCTCAGATGAGAAGACTGAGGCTCAGAGAGGGTAAGATATTTATTCAAATTATATATAAGCAAGTAACCAAGCAGGGTCTCAGACCTCATCTGTCTGATGTCAGAGCCCATGCTCTTAAGCATCATGTTGTATTGAATGGGCCAGGAACAGGGTATCTGTTTGCTCTCCCCAACAGCCTTTCTTCCCCCAACTCCTCCTAACACAGTAGGATCCTCCTCTCCTCTGCATCTATTGCACATAATTCAGCCTCCATAACAGCCTGTCTCCTTCCATCATGATCCCCAGTGTGAGGGAGGGATCACTCTGAATTGCATGTTTAGTTATCATAAATGGAATATGTCAGCAGTGAAGGGGATTTTGTAAGGAGCCCCATGTTTTCCAGATGCTTCTCTCTTTGAACATGTAGAAAGACCTGGACTAGATCATCACTGCAGGAGATCAATGCCAGAGTCACTAGCTATATCCAGATAACAGTTTCTTGAAGATAGGTACCACATCTATCTTGTGTACCTAACACAATGGTCTTGCACAAGATACATACCAAATAAATAGTTGCCTTGATAAATGAATGAATGAATGAGTGAATGAATGAGTGAAAGAGGCAACACTTTACAAGTCATTTATTTCCTGGGTAAAGGGTTCTGCCTCTGGGCTGATGCCTATACCTCACCGATCCTCCAGCATCACATCATAGCCAGGAAACTACAAAGAACCTGAGCAGAGAGAAGTTCAGGCCACCCATTCACC
>NW_007732497.1:28816-30662 GCF_000696425.1 Galeopterus variegatus | reverse complement strand
CATCATAGCCAGGAAACTACAAAGAACCTGAGCAGAGAGAAGTTCAGGCCACCCATTCACCCAAGGTCCCTCTCATAGACCTTGGCCATGCAGAAAGGAGGAAGAAAAGAAGGAAAATGATGGTTGGGAGAGGAGGCCAACTGCAAACTCCCATCCCAGAGCCGATGGCTCTAATAGCTGTCACATGGATCATTCCCACTCACTCAAGCAGCAAACCTGGGAACCCCTCGCTATCTCTTCCCAGCACAGGAAATGACGAGAGAGAAAACCCCAGGAAACACAAGTCTGACTGCATTTAAAAATGCCTACTCGTTTTTCAGGGGAATCAGATAAGTTCCAGAGGGTAATTTCATAACAATTTATGTCATTCTCAAGTCAGCCTTGAGGGATATCAAAACACAAAATCATTTATCCTCATTGGCCCATGCTAATAATCCTGTAATTCATTGCAGAGGCCCCGAGACTTTCCATCTTCATCTGTAAAATGGGGGTGAGAGTGTCTACCTCCCTAGATGATTGTAAAGATCAAATGGGATTAAAACACATGAAAGGGCCCACTACAGAACTCAGCAAACAGTACATGCTCAAAAAATGCCTGCTGAATCTGAAGACAATAAAAATCATCATGAAAATGCCAATGTCGTCTGGAAGAAATACCCCTTTCCAGTTTAGCAAGGTAACATTTATCAGCATATCCCCAGCATGGGAAAGAGATTTGAGAGAATGGATGCAGCACAAGTAAGTTTTGAAGAAACAAGAAAAAATCTATGGGACATGGAGTGTTTTCTCAGAGATCAGGCCAAAGTGGACCCTAAGAAGAAGGTATTATGAGAGTGCTGGATACATAGAGGAGGGAGAGGAAGTATAGACAAGGAAAATGAAAAGCGGATATACTAGAGGAAAAGTTTGCTAATTTCACTGAAGACCTCAGATCACACTGGGGAAGCATGAGCGGTGGCATCAGAAAACCTGAGTCATAATCAGCACATATTTGATTGCAAGAAACAGAGTAGAAGAGGAACTCGATTGTAAAGACAGATCCCATGGAGATGAGTCTGCAGCCTTCCAGCCACCATCAGCTCTTACCTGGACAACTGTGGTGGCTTCCTCAGTGGTCTCTTTAAAATCAAACCAGGACATGTCATTCCCTCTCTTGAAACTCCTCTTTCCCACTGCACTCTTTAAAAAAAGGCTTTACCTGGCCTATGGGCTGTCCCTCACCTGCCCCTTACTTCCATCTGATGCCTCTTGGCCCTCACTCCCTGCCACCCTCCCATCTCTCACTATGCTCCAGCCTCAGGCCTTTGTTCTGTTTATCAAACATTTGAGCTTGTTCCCACCTCAGGGCCTTTACACCAGCTGTTGCTTCTGCCCAGAATGTGTATCCTCCTGTTCTTTCCATAGAGGATTTCTTTCTTACCATTTGGGTCCCCGCTTGTCACATCCTCAAAGAGTCCTTCTCTGATCGCTTCCCTCTCACTGCCTCATAGCACTTACCACCATCTGATAGTTTATTGTTAACATAAATAGATAGATAGACAGACAGACAGTCTGCTTCTCTTGCTACAATATAAGTTCCATGAGATCAGACACCTAATAGTCAGTGTACAGCTATATCCCCAGAATTTAGAACAGTGTCTAATGTACAATAGATGCTCAATAACTATTTGTTGGGTGGATAGATGGATGGATAGAGGCATGGACAGATATATCCAAGGATGGGATATTGGGATTAGCCCAAACTGACATGGTTTGGAAGAGGTACCTCATAAACCAAGTTTTCACTTTGTTTCTGTGTGGCTGTGGGTGTTTATTTGTTCTCTCTCTCTCTCCCTCCCTCCCTCCC
>NW_007732497.1:21590-28315 GCF_000696425.1 Galeopterus variegatus | reverse complement strand
CCCTCCTTTCCTCCCTCCCTCCCTCCCTTTCTCACAGAAATGGTTTCACATTTACAGAAATGCTATAAAGCCCCATATACCCTTTACAGAACTTCCCCTCATGTTAACATCGTACATAAACACAGTACATCCGTCAAAACTGAGAAATCAACATTGGTGCATTACTATTAACTGAACTGCTGACTTCATTCAAGTATCACCAGTTTTCCATTAATGTTATTTTGTTGCTCTAAGATCCCACATTGCATTTGGCCATCATGTCTCTTAGTCTCCACCAATCTGTGACAGTTTCCTTGTTTTTCACAATCTTGACACTTTTGAAGAGTATTCATAAGATATTTTGTAGAGTATCGCCGAAATTTGGGCTTGCCTGATGATTCCTGTGACTAGACTGGGGTTATAAGTTTTGGGGAAGAAGACCACAGAGGTGAAGTGCCCGTCTCATTACATCATATCAGAGGGTGCATAGTATCAACATGACTCTGTCTCTTTTCCTTGGACTTGCACATGACCCAAGTCTTCTTGGCCCAAGAGTTCCACTATCTGACCGCAGACTCTGTGGCTTATCCCAGGCTTTGGATTTATCCAATCAGTGGTACCCATGAGGCTGGGTGGGATAGGGTCAAGCAGGATGAACAGAGAGAACTAGAGGGTGGCAGCTTCTCTTACGACAATGTATCAGTCTCCTAGGGATGTCTTAACAAATTACCACCAATGGGTGGCTATGACAACAGAAATTTACTCCCTCAAGTTCTGGAGGCTAGAAGTCTAAAGTCAAGGTGCCTCCAGGGCCACACTCCCTGTGTAGGCTCTAGGGGAGAATCTGTTCCATGCCTTTTTCCCAGCTCTGGGGGTTGCCAACAATCTTTGTGTTCCTTGGCTTGTGGCTACATCACTTCAGTCTCCGCCTCCATCATCACGTGGCTTTCTTCCCTCTGTCTCTTCTGTCTTTTTCCATTTCTCTCTTCTTATGAGGACACCAATCATACTGAGTTTGATTAGGCTCACCCTAATCCAGTATGACTTTATCTTAACCTATTTAAGGTCATATTCTGAGGTTCCAGGTAGACATGGGTTTTGGGGGGACACTATTCAACCCAATCCAGAGGGAGTGTAATGGGTAGGAAGGAATGGTCAAGATGTGACCCACCTCCTCACTGACTAGTGGTGTGATCTTGGACAAATCATAACCTCTCCTGTCTCAACTTCCTCATCTGTAAAATGGGACGGACAATGATAATATTATTTATAATCAACTGAGCTACCAGCTATGAAAACACCTTTTAATCTATGAGATGGTTTTTAAATATGAGTTATTATCTGTGCAGCTATGAGAAAGTGCCTTGCAGACCTCCAGCTACAGGAAGCTTAATTGACCGAGGGCCCCAGCTGCTGCGCTTTCAAATCCATCAGTGCAAATGAGGCCACACTTCCCACAGGCTGCTCTCAGCCAATAGCTGAGTACAGCAGGGATTCTAAAACAGGCCTGTTCCTGGGAGACACAGGACGCCTCTGACAGAGACTTTGGCTGGAAGACTCCGTGATGCCTTGCTGAACCATCTTTAGACTGCAAGGGAGTCCAGGACAGCTTCCTCCCTGCCTCCCTTCCCTCTGCCCTTCGCTTGGGGTCTGATGGCTCTCTAAGCCTTCCCTGGCCCCCTCCCTATTTTTCCCCTCTAGTCTTTCCCCTCATTAAATCCTTGCACATTTACACTGTCTTGATGTCTGCTTCCAGGAGGACCCAGACTAGCACATTATCACAAAGATCATTTGTTACCTCTGCCCAATCAGCACACGTTTCCCTTCTCCTGATTGTCCTTCAGGTAAGTCACCCCTCCCCCACAGTCAGTCCGCTTGAGTGGAGGTTTGGTAAGGCTGATGCCTCCCTGTATTCCAGGGGTTGGCACATGCCCAAGCCTATTTCATCACCTGGTTACAATGATTGATACAGAGAAGGGCATGTGACCCAATGCAAGTCAATAAGATTCCTATCTGAAACTTTTGCTCAGGAAAGGAGTATACCTTTTTCACTGGGGTTACCAAGCTGGTAGAATGTAAGACTGGAGCTGCCAAGGGGCATCTTTACACCCTCCAGCCTGAGACTGAAGTCTATGCAAAAGAAAGAGAGATGTGAGAAACGGGTTCCTGATGCCATTATTTGAACACCCAGATCCAGCCATACCTGAAGCTCCTGCACTCTTCCATCATATCAATCAATATGTTTCTCTCTCTCTCTCTCTCTCTCTCTCTCTCTCTCTCTCTCTCTCTCTCTCCTCTTTCTCTCTCTCTCTCCCTCTCTCTCTCTCTCTCTCTCTCTCTCTCTCTCTCTCTCTCTCTCTTGCTTTAGCCTATTTGAGTTGGGTGTTCCAACTAAAAAGAATTGAATTCATAAATTTCCTGACACTGGTCTTAAAGGGACGGCCAGAAGATGAGATTGTGTCTTCTGGAGAAGAGCTGCAAAGTCAAGTAAACATCAAGGATGAGCAAAATGGATTCTTTTAATTCTGTGTGTGAACTACTTTCAGGTTGTCAGAAGAATTAAAGAGAAAAAAGAAACAACCAAAGAAGCATCAGTGGGAGCTAGTTTGGCTTTAGACTGCTTTTTAAAGAAAGCCTTTCCACAATTAGGATTTCCAAATATAATCACTCTCTTATTCGACAGAACCCAGTACCTAGACAGCTTCTTCTAAAAATAAGAGAAACTAAAATCTGTCTGTTTTCTGATGAATCACTAACACAGTTCAACTCTGGCTCTTCTCGTGTTTGGGGATGGAACTCAAAAGACAGTGTTTCCCTTTATTTAAAAAATTAAGATTCATGGGGATTTCTATCAAAAAATTTGTTCTGCTTTTCTCAAACGTGGATTTTTTTTGCAAATGCTGGTGCTTCCCACATGGAAGGGAAGCTGATGTCTGGCCTATAATATCAACTACTGTTGAAGTTTATCCTTCATGGCAAAGAAACATCTTGGCAATTCTTTGCTTGGCAACAAATAGGACCCCAACAAGGCTAAGACTCAACAATGCCTTTTCTCCCAGCTCAAAGTAGAGAGCACCCATCCTGCTGCAGTATTGTGAGCAGGTCTATGGAATTTAGCAAAATTGCAGCCCGTGCCACATTTCTGACTCAAGGCTCAATCTCTCTCCTTTGGAAATAAAAATAAATAATAAACCGTTCATGTTCCACCGCCAGCATCATTAATTAACATGAGGAAACCAAACTCCACTAGGCCATTAATTCCCCTTTCCTGGGTAAGTGCAGATGGCAAACAGAGGGTCTGTCTCATGTCAGGACCCTTCTGCCCCTATTTCAGATCTGTCTTCACCCCTTGGCACAGTTTTGATGGCAAAAAGCAAAGCACCTACGTGTTCTTTAAATAGATCTCTGCCTTGGCTGCCTTGACAGCTAATGGCCAGAGGATGCTAACACACAGTGGCATCTGCGTTCACAAAATCAAGGAAGTCTTCCATCAAATGACTTGCTCCTTTATTAAGAGGAAAAGCAATCGGGCATGCAGACGCAGAGCTGAGTAGGGGATTTGAACCTCCGAATTGCACTGAGCAGATGCCCAGGGATGAGGAGGACTCATGACAATAATAAGAATAACATTAATAATCACAACAACACCAGCAGCAACAACGGCTAATATTTGCTAAGCGCATCGTGCAAGCCTGCCTCAGAATCACAGCTTTATATGCATGATCACACTGAATTCTCACAATAACTCTAAGTAGGTGCTAATATTATCTCTGCATAACTAGATGAGTGTGGTAGATTGGTTGCAAAAATGGCCTTAACTCTTCCTTTTTCTGTACCCATATCCCTTGCAGTGTGACTTCACATTGCAATGCGATTTTGCAGCTCTGCCCATCAAGAGATGGAGTTAATTTCTCCACCCTTTGAAGTGGGTTTGGCCTATGACTTGTTCTGGTTGAGAGAATGCTATAAGCCTGGACTTTACGAGGCCTTACAGCTTTCTTTCTCTCTCTCTCTCTGTCATCACTGCCTCTACCATGACAGTCAGTCCAAGCTAGCCTACCGGAAAATGGGAAGCCACATGAGATAGCAATGAGTCTTCCCAGCCAAGGCCATCTTAGACAAGCCAGCTCCCCAAGACCCACCAGCTAATTGCAGGCTCATCAGCAAGCTCAGCAAGACTAGCCAATCCATGGGCTGGCCCGGTGGCACACTGCTACAGTGCGCTGCTTGAGAGCGCGGCAGTGCTCCCGCCGAGGGTTCAGATCCCACATACAGACCGGTTCCCACTCACTGGCTGAGCGAGGTGCGGGTGTGACACTGAGGGTTGCGATCCGTTGCCAGACACGGAAAAAGACAAAAAGGAAAAAAAAAAAAAAAGACTAGCCAATCCATGGGCTGGCCCGGGGGCACACTGCTACAGTGCGCTGCTTGGGAGCGCGGCAGTGCTCCCGCCGAGGGTTCAGGGGGGGCATACAGACCGGTTCCCACTCACTGGCTGAGCGAGGTGCGGGTGTGACACTGAGGGTTGCGATCCGTTGCCAGACACGGAAAAAGACAAAAAGGAAAAAAAAAAAAAAAGACTAGCCAATCCATGGGCTGGCCCGGGGGCACACTGCTACAGTGCGCTGCTTGGGAGCGCGGCAGTGCTCCCGCCGAGGGTTCAGGGGGGGCATACAGACCGGTTCCCACTCACTGGCTGAGCGAGGTGCGGGTGTGACACTGAGGGTTGCGATCCGTTGCCAGACACGAAAAAAGACAAAAAGGAAAAAAAAAAAAAAAAAGACTAGCCAATCCAAGCCCAGACCAGCACAACTGCCCAGCCAACCCATAGACTAGGGAGCAATAATACATGTTCACTGCTGTATGCCACTGAGTTTTGTGTTGTTTCTTACACAGCATTATTGTAGCTGATACAATGAGGAAACTAAGTCACAGAGAGATTAAACGGACTTACTGACAGATATCTAAGCTCATAGTAGGTATTCAATATTAGTTAAATGAGTAAATGAATGAATAAAAGAATTGGAAACCAAGCTCAGATCTGTCTGACTCTACAGTCTGAGCATTTGACAATAATCTATACCAGAATGTACACTTCTGTCCTAAGCCAGTTTCTTCCCTTTAAAAACCACCCAGCATAGTATCTGATTCAATAAATATTCTTTCCTTTCTTTTCTCTCCCACCCCCACTTCCCAGTTAATTTAACTTAATCTTTGCTTTATTATAAAGTACCTAGAGAAAGGAGGCGTAAGTCATGATAAAAGATGTGTTTGACACAATTATAATCTACCTCTGAAAAAAAAACATGTTTTAATTCAACCTTTCTCTGTTTGTATGTGTTAGATATGGCTGAGTTCTCCCCATCCCCACCCCACCCCATCTTGGATTTCTATCTTTTAACTGATGAGTTTAGACCATTTATATTTATTATGTTACTGCTATTTGAATTTAATTCTGTCACCTTATTTCATGCCTCCTGTTTACTCTGCTTTTTCCATGGTTCCCTTCCCTGTCTTTCTTACAATTTAATTCTCCTACTGCTAGTTTGGAAGTTATATTATTCTCTTCTTTCAGTGGTTAGCTTCCATTTTTTAAACAGGCTTATGTGACTTAATCTAAAATTAATCAATCTTTCTGCTCCCCTCCAAGACAATATAATAGTTCAATTCTAATCTCTCTGCTGTCTTATACTGCCTAGCACTGTTTTTCTATATCCCTCAAAGTAGTCACTTCTGTACACCCAGGGCCTAACACAGTGCCTGACATGCAGTACATACACAGTAAATTCTTGTTGGATAAATGGATATTTATCGTTTGCTTATTATTACACTTTAAACATACCCTATGTTCTTATATACAACTTTTTTTTCTTCAAAGGATTTTTATACTCATCACCCCAAACATTGTAAGGTAAGTAGTGGAAATGTCATAATGAGGACATGAGGGTGAGAAGCTCCTTGTCTTGGGAGAGTCACAGGCCAGAGAGAGGAAGCTCCAGGGTGTGAACCCAGTTCTCTTGACTCCCAACCCAGTGTTCTCAGCCATATCCAGGAGGTTGGCAGCTAGATAATGTTTAATGTCCTATCTTCATAAATATTTTACTCACATTCAGTCCATAATACTTTGCATTCCAGTGACAATCTGAGAACTTGTCTCTGATGCCTGAGAGAGTTCCCTATTAATTCCAATCTCTTTACCTTTATTTTTTTAAAAATTTAATCCAAAGTATGTCTGTGTATTTTTTTATTTGTTCATTTGTTTTTGCACAATGTGGTTTGTGACAACATGCTTTGTCCATCTTCTTGGAATCCTTCACTTTCTTTACAAATCAGACTTATTAAATGATTTTTTCTTTCCAGAAGACTTAGCTCTGCTCCCACCCCACCTCTTCTTTCATTGTGGCCCAGTGGTGATATGGACAATAAAATGATCCTATCTGCTGACACCAAGAAATGAAGGAAGAGTCTGTGGAATGTTGAAAATAAACATCAACTTAAAAAAAAAATACACCCCTACCCTCTGCGAAGAGCTTTAATCTTTCTCTTCAGGAGATTAAAACATTTCAAAGTAGCAAATGAAAACTCATTTAATCTCTCCATTCAAATATGTTTCATCAGCCTATATGGACGTTCCTCAAACAATTGCAGATAGATCTGCCATCTGACCCAGCTATCCCACTGCTGGGAATATACCCAGAGGAATGGAAATCATCAAGTCGAAGGTATACCTGTTCCCCAATGTTCAT
>NW_007732497.1:2114-20590 GCF_000696425.1 Galeopterus variegatus | reverse complement strand
TGGTCAAACTAAACTGTTTTTTACAGATGCATACATAGATTTAGATCTACCATACGACCCAGCTATCCCACTGCTGGGAATATATCCAAAGGAATGGAAATCATCAAGTCGAAGGTATACTTGTTTCCCAATGTTCATTGCAGCACTCTTCACAATAGCCAAGAGCTGGAACCAGCCCAAATGTCCATCATCGGATGAGTGGATACGGAAAACGTGGTATATCTACACAGTGGAATACTACTCTGCCATAAAAAAGAATGAAATACTGCCATTTGCAACGACATGGATGGACCTAGAAAGAATTATATTAAGTGAAACAAGTCAGGCACAGAAAGAGAAATACCACATGTTCTCACTTATTTGTGGGAGCTAAAAATAAATTTTAAAAATACACAAACAACCTGGGAGGGGGTCAGGCACAGAAAGAGAAATACCACATGTTCTCACTTATTGGTGGGAGCTAAAAATAAATTTTAAAAATACACAAACAACCTGGGAGGGGGGAGGGAAGAAGACACAACCATTACAATTCCTTGAAGTTGATACAACAAGAGAACAGATATGAGGTTGTTGGGAGGAAGGGGGAAGGGAGGAGGCAGGGAGGTTTTGGTGATGGGCCATAATACTCAACCACATTGTATATTGACAAAATAAAATATGATTAAAAAACATTTCTTTAAAAATGAAGATGACAATGACAGTGCTGAAAGTGAGAAAAAAATAAATAAACCCAATTTGTACCAAACAGCAATCAAAATTTCAAAGCTGGGGTCAGGCCTTGTAATGGAAAAGGAGAGGGAGATATTTTCTGAACTAGGGAACCAAGTCCACTGTCAACATTTTACTTTTTTCCTCTGCCAAACCCCAGCCCTCAATGAAAGGTCTTATTCATTTTCTCCTCCCATTTAAATTTCTGTACAAGCCAAGGAGAACGATGTCCCAAATGACAATACTACTAATAAATGCTAACAATTGTTGAGCACTTACTATGTGCCAATCACTTATCTAAGTACTTGACATGCTATATAACACATTTGATGCCCCCACAACTCTGTGGTGGGCACCATTGTTACAGCTGAGGAAACTGAGGTACAAAGAGGTGATGTACCTAGTGGGTAGAAGAGTCAAGGCCTAAGTCCAGGGGCTCTGGCTCTGGTGCCCAAGCTCTTAACCCCTCCACTCCATGACGCTCAAGGCCACCCTATTACTGCCCCCTGAGATAAATCACTGCTCTGGCTACCTTCTGTTTCTCCTCCAGAGCATTCTCCACCCTTGTCCACCCTCTCTTGGGTCTCAGGAGGCTGACCTGTATGAACTGCATCATCAGACTTCCTTGTTCAAAGCTGGAGTCAGGCCTTGTAATGGAAAAGGAGACAGAGATCCTTTCTGCACCAAGGAACCAAGCCCACTGTCATTAAGTTTTACTTCTTTTTTCTTCTGCAAAACTTCATCTTTTCAAATTCTTGTACATCACAAACCAGTTCATATACGCACATAAATACACAAATGTGTGACCAAAAAAAGCAAAAGTTTCACAAAACAATGCTTACCCTTACTATAAGTGATGTTCTCTGATATTTTCTATTCTATTCTATGCTGATTTCTACCCACTAAATGGATTTTACAACTTACTAAGTAAACTTCACTTCTCGATTAAAAAACATGGCTGAAGACATAACTAGAAGAGAATATTTTAAAGATAAAAAATGTGATGACACATTGTGTGGGTGAGCATGGGGGGAAATGAGCATTCTCAAACAGTATTAGTGAGAGAGACAATTACTGCAATTCCCTCAAGGGGCCATTTGGCAGTACTTATCTATATTTTAAATGCACACCCCTTTGACTCAGCAATTCCACTTCCAAGAATTTCTTACAGATCTATTCACACATGTGCCCAAAGAAGGATATAAAAGTATATTTATTGCAGTATTGTTTGTAGTGACATAAGATTGGAAACAATATAAATGTCTATCAATAGGAGAATGAATAAATGAATTATGAGACATCCTTATTATAGAGTACTAAGCAACCATGAAAATAAATGAGGCACATTTATAGCAACCGAACTGGAACGAGGCCCAAGATGTATCGTGTAGTGGAAAAAGGAAGGTCCGTATGCTGATAATTGTTGAAGCTGAATGCTGAGTACAGAGGATTTATCATACTATTCTTTCTGCTCCTGTATATATTTGAATTTTTTATAATGAAAAAATTTAAAAGACATGTGTTCTATGTTCAGTATGCCACCATTTACGTTTACACAGATTTCTTTAAATAGGCAAGAGAACAGGTACAAGACTAGAAGTAGTGAGTGTCTCTGGCAAGAGAATTAGGAAATAGATATGGGAGGGAGGATTTAGCCTTATATCCTTTTCTACTCTTTTAATTTGTAACCATGTGCATTTTATCTGTGTGTGTATATACAATTAAAAATAAGATAGAAACAAAACTGGTTTGCCAACCTCAACAATGAGAAACGCAATTCTATATGAAATCAAAATAATACCTGAAAACAACCAACAAACCAACTCACTGAAAAGAATGTTCTCCTAACTTTGACCAACAGCCCCACCCCCATCACCACACTACCTTTGGGAGTTTCCCAAGCAACCAAGTAACAAATGGAATTGTGTCAAATTATATTTTTCTGTCATATTGTGGTTTCTTTGAATTGATATAGAACAAAGGCTGAGACACATGGGACTCCAATTATACCCAGGTTATACTGGGAATGATGGAAAGTGTAACTCATTCAATCCCCCCACTTTAGGAATGACAGAATTATTAAGCAGCCACTCCATTTCTCAATGTCTGCCTGAGAGAGGAGGCTTGAGTAAGAATGTTCCTTGCAGGATGCTTTGTAGTAGGGGAAAATTGAAAACAGCCTAAATATTCAACAGTAGGAAAATGGCTAAATAAGTCATGATGCATTTGTATTATGGAAAGCCATGAGGCTACTAAAAAATATGAGAAATACATATGTACTTATACAGAAAGAACTCCAGGATATAATGTTAGATGGGAAAAGCAAGGTGTGGTACAATATCATAGTATTGTATATTTATGTAAAACACACATTCATAAAATAATGGAAATACATATGTACTTATACAGAAAGAACTCCAGGATATAATGTTAGATGGGAAAAGCAAGTTGTGGTACAATATCATAGTATTGTATATTTATGTAAAACACACATTCATAAAATAATACTGTATATTAATATACACATATATAGAAAATCATCTGGAAATATAAACATCAAACATATGACAGAATACTTCAGAGGCATGGAGGAGTCTTGGTCAAAAGGGATGCAGCCTTATTTGTAAATCTTAATTTTTATAAGAATTATTACTTTTGTCATTAGAAATTATGTATTATAATGTACACCAAAGGGTTCAGAAAGAATAGCCTGACTCCAGTCCATAAGGTCAGTGAAATTCAGAGCTATTTCTAGGACCCAAGTTCTAGAATCTGCCTCCCAGTCTAAGAGTTCTTTTGCTACCACTTAGTTCCCCATCTTAATTTTGAAACCAACAAAAATTACATTCTTCTGCTCAAGAGAGAATAAGGCAGAGCTTTCAGTCCCACCAGACACCAATGAGGAGATAATGTTTTTATGCACTAACGTAACATGGTTAGATCTCAACAAGGTTAGCTAAGACAATTAATTTCAAAGCCTTCCAACTGACAGCAATACACAAATTAGCTTCCACATCAGCTTTAAAAAACTAATTTCATTACAGTGAAGAATTCAGTAGGGGGTTCTGGTGTCTTTTAAAGAAAAGAAGGGTTCACTTCAAAGTGAGATGAAACTATTTTCTAGACCACAATCTCATAATTATACCACCAGGACAATGTTTGCCTCCAAAACCAACACCCATCGGGATGATCTGGAAGAAAGAAAGAAGCCTCAAAGAGGTGTCAGGTTAAAATCTGCAAGAGACACCCATGGGAGGGAAATAAAAAGATTAAAAGTCTCAGAAAGTTTATTATAAGTCTTTGTAAGAGCTAACATTTATGTATTCAGCCAAAAAATATTGAGTACTCAGGAAAAACCAAATAATCCTATTAAAAAATGGGCAAAAGAACTGAGTCAACATTTTTCATAAGAAGACATACAAATGGCCAACAGGTATATGAAAAATTCTCAACATCGCTCATCATCAGAGAAATGCAAATCAAAACCACAATGAGACAGCATCTGACCCCAGCTAGAATGGCAGTTATCAAAACGACAGAAAAAACAAATGTTGGTGAAGATGCAGAGAAAAGGGAACTCTTATACATTGTTGGTGGGAATGTAAATGGTACAGCCATTATGGAAAACAGTATGGAGATTTCTCAAACAACTACCAATAGACTACCATACAGTCCAGCCATCACCACCACTGGGTGTATATCCAAAGGAATGGAAATCAGCAAGTCGAAGAGATGTTTATTGCAGCTCCATTCACCATAGCCAAGAGTTGGAACCAACCTAAATGTCCTCTAATAGATGGCTGGATGCAGAAAATGTGGTATATACACAATGGAAACTACTCAGCCATAAAAAAGAATAAAATTCTGCCTTTTGCAGCAACATGGATGATCTCGGAGAAAATTATGTTAAATGAAATAAGCCAGGTGCAGAAAGAGAAATACATGTTCTCACTCATACACGAAAGCTAAAAATGTTGATCTCATAGAAGCAGAGAATAGAATAGTGGTCACTAGAAAACTGGTGGGGGCAAGGGGGAAAGGGAGGTAGGGAGAGAGTGGTCGGTGGATACAAAACAGTAGAGGGATTGGAAGAATAGAATCTAGGGTTCTATAGTAATACAGGGATACTTCGGTTAACAACAAAGTAATGTGTACCTTTGAATAGCTAGTCAAGATGATATTGAATCTTCCTAACACAAAGAAGTGACAAATGTTTGAGGTGATGGATATACTGAGCATCCTGATATAATCATTGCACACAGTATGAATTTACCCAAATATCATATTGTACTCCATAAATATATACAATTATCATGAGTCAATTAAGAAAAATAAATTGAAAAGAGAAGATAAAAATATTGAGTGCTGACTGTGTTGGGTACTGTGCTAGGCACTGAGGAGACACCAGCAAATTAGACACACAAAAATCCTGCCCTTGTGGAGCTGACATTAACATGGATCTGGCAATAAACATAAGTGTTCCAGAGGACAATAATTTGGGCAGGTGAACAGGGAGTATTGGGGTGGGAAGTTTCTATTTTAAACACAGTAAGTGGTCAGGGAAGGTCTCATTGAGAAGATGACATTTGGGCAAATGCCTGATGGAGGCCAAAGAGCAAGTTCAGCAAATCTTAAGGGAATTTTGTTTGAGGCAGAGAGGATAAGTGCAAATGTCCTGAGGTAGGAACATACCTGGCCTGTGTGTGAGGAGCAGCAAGAGGCTCATACGGCTTGAGCAGAGAGAGCAAGGGAAGAATCCCAGGAGATAAAATGGGAGAGAAGCCAGCAGCCAGATGGTATAGAGCCCTGTAGGCCATTGTAATGAAATGGGCTTTTACCTGGAGAAATGGGAGCCACGGAAGAGTTTAGAGAGCAGGAGTGACGTGAACTCCTGCACTCTGATGGGGAGCAAGGGGAGAGGTGGGAAGATCATTTAGGAGGCCACCACAATAATCCAGGGAAAAGACGGTTCACCGAGAATTTACAGTGAGCCAGGGACTTTATATACCATACCTTTTATTTTTATTTTACTGTATTGAGACATAATTTACATACCATAACAGTCACCATTTTAAAGTGTACAATTCAGTTATTTTTAATATATTCACAAGACGATGCAATCATTATCACTATCTAATTGCAGAACATTTTCATCATTCCCCCAAAAAACCCTGCACCCATTAGCAATCGCTCCCCATTCTCCCTCCCTCAGTCCCTGGAAATGATCAGTCTACTCTCTGTCTCTCTGAATTTGCCTATTCTGGCCACTTCCTACAAATGGAATTATATAATATGCGTCCTTTCATGTTGGACATCTTTCACTCAGAGTGATGTTTTTAAGACTCACCCATGTTGCAGCCTATGTCAGTTCTTCATTCCTTTTGGTGGCTGAATAATATCACCGTATCGTATTAAATCCTCCCGAGAGCCCTATGAGGAAGATACTATTATTATCACGCCCAGTTTTCAGATAAGGAAACTGCAGCACAGAGAGGTCAAGTCATTTGCCTAAAGACAAACTAGACTGTGGAAGAGCTGGGATTTGAACTTGAAATCTGACCCCAGGGCTCACACACTTGACTTCTCTGTTAACTGCCTTACTGAACGGTGGCATCAGTAAAGCCCTGAGCAAGGCCCCTCGCTGGACTGGGGAAACAGAGGCCCCAATTCCATAAAGACAAACTAGACTGTGGAAGAGCTGGGATTTGAACTTGAAATCTGACCCCAGGGCTCACCCACTTGACTGCTCTGTTAACTGCCTTACTGAACGGTGGCATCAGTAAAGCCCTGAGCAAGGCCCCTCGCTGGACTGGGGAAACAGAGGCCCCAATTCCACGCAGAATCGGGCACAGCCAGGACTGAAACTCACATGCTGTGACATCCTGTTCAATGTGGGTTCCACTCTAGCATCTCCCTGCTGCACTGGGTGGTGTCAGATAAGATTGGGGAGAGTGGACCCGCCAGGGGATGAGATCAAGGAGGTGGGCAATGGGGTATGGTCTGGGGGATGCCAACAGTGCTGCCTTCCTGAAGCAGAATTCAACAACACCCCTCCAGCAGGACAAACATTTATTAAGCCTCTACTGTGTGCTAGATACTGTGGTCAATAAGACGTGGTTGTTACCCTTAAAAAGTTGACAGGGCAGTTGGGGAAACTGCTGTCCCAGTGTTATCTCAAAGAGAAGGCTGTGGTGCTTCTGTCTTTGCCACCTTAGCATTCACTAGGAGTCCGGCATGGTGCTGGCTACACAGTATTCTGCCCACAGACGGTTGCTGAGGAGCATCCACATACTGGAGATGCCATCCATCCCCCCAGCTCTTACAGCCCTCCTTCAAATGGGTCATTTGTATGCTATGGAAGCCCACCAGCCACACATGTTTGGGAAAGAAGCGGTCCCCACACTCACACAGTACCAATTAGATTTCTGCTGCTGAGGATTTAAACTGGGAATATAAAGACTGAGCTGTTTTGCCCCATAGGGAGGAGTGGCAAGTCCTGTCAGTGCTCCATCCAGATCCCCTTGGGTCCCTTTACCATGGTTGTGCATGCTGGCTGCCTCTCAGGGAGATACAGAGAGCCCGATGCTCCCGGGAATTCCCTCAACAGTGGCTAACTGGTAGGGGGTATAAATACTCCAGCTTCCTCGCCTCCTAATGGAGACAACACTCAGGTGTGACTATAGTCTCCAGAGCTCCCCCTGCAGATACAAGGCAACATTATCTTCCTTGGGACTTTCCTTGGCACCACACCCTGCGTGGCCTCCTTTCCTTCCGTTATGATCCTGTTTCCCTATTCCCCTTCCAGTTTCCCACGAGAATGCTTCCTAATAAATCCTTTTCACATGTTTCAAGGAACCAACTTAAGACAGGAGGGAACCACCCTAAGACAGGAGGTGAGCTAGGGAGTCATGTAATAATCACTAATGTGATTGGGGAGCAGAACTGGCATTTGGGGAGGCCATTATGGGCCAGATACAGTTGGATTCATGAGGAGAGATGGCATCTATGGAGAAAAAAATAAAACAGAGAAACATTGAAGGGACACCAAGGGCACATGCCTGGAGGGTGTCCAAGATGACATTATCCCTCTTTAGTTGTGATGAAGCCCTCCCACAGTTCTTGCTATTGAATTCTAGAAGATTTCCTTGATTCCATATAACACCCTCTGTTTTATCTGAGTTTACCTGGATGGATCTCTGCTCCTTGGAACTAAATTAATTCCCCTCTATCCCATACACTAAGATGAATGAGGTGTGGTCTCAGCCCTGCAAAGGCATATGGTCCAGCTCAGTGTGGTGATTTCAGTTATTCTTTAAGCTGGTGCTTATGGGAAGCTTGTGTGGAAAGTGGCATTAAGTACTACATTGAGCACTTTACATGCATTTATTTCATTCCATGGAGAATTCCATGGATTCTATAATTAACACCATTTTACAGATGAGGAAACCAAGACTCAGAGATGCTAAGTCCCTTATGCAGGATCACAACGTAGTAAGTGGCAAAGCCAGGACTTCAGCTCAGGTCTGACAGGTACCAATGGCCACAGTATGAGCTTCCCCACAATGCTTGTGCATTCTATGCTCTGTGACGGACAGCAGGAAACTGTGGAGTGTTTACTTGCCCAATCCTACCTTTGCTGTGGACAGAAATGATCTCATGAGTCTCTCATAAGTTCTCAGAGACAAAATTTAGAAAGCCTGCCTTTCTTCTGAAAAACTGGAATTTGGGCATAAAATAGCAATAACACACACACACACACACACACATCTCATTGAAATATTACACCTTCCTCCCTACCACTCCCATGATCACCATCTTTTGACTTCCCACAGGTTTACACCTCCCTGACCAGCTGAGACCATGCAGACGAGCAGCAGGAGTGTTTGATGAATGGAGAACTTTTAGTGAATACAGAGTCTTCAGAAAGAGGTGACTTCTTTCTCTCAAACCAGCAGCTGAAAAATTCCTCTAAGAGCAAACCAGAGTCTCTTTGTGGTTCAGACAGTCCTACAGAGCCAGCTTGTTCTCTAACGGGTTGTCATCAGTGAGACACCAACCAGAAAAATAGACCTCAGTCTGAGTATTTCAAATAGATCAAATGCAATGCAGGAAATCAGTTATATGGGGATGGAAAACATCAGAAGCAAAGAGAGGATGGCAAGACCACCCACAGATGGCAAAGAGCCACAACTGTCCCTATGTCTGGATAATCAGAGGGAGGAGGAGATATTACCAGAGCCCAGGGGCCAGGTCACAAAGGCAAAAACTGGGACTGTAGAGGAGACGCAGCCATTGCAAAAGAAGTCTCGGAAGGTAGAGAAAGATAGGGAAGGTAGAGACAGGGAAGCTGCAAATGCCCCAAGTTTCCCTTCCTCCTGCCCTCAGCTATCCTTCAATGTCTCCCATTGGCTGCTCCCACAGCCTGGGAAATGCAGCCTAAACTTCCTCCTCTCCCCATGATAACAGGACAGGGAAGAGAGAGCAATGGATATGAGGGCACACAGGCCCACCACCACACTCAGGCTTCACTCACTCATTCATTCATTCACTTATTCAATGATCATTTATTGAATACCCACCATGTGCTAAGCACTATGCTACATGCCCAGAGCCTACAACACTCATAATTCACAGCCCCTCCCTTGAGGGAAAGTTATTAACAATTCTATGAATTGTGAGCTAATAGTGGAGGCAGCATTTGACTTAACCTGGGAGTAGCAGTAGAGTTAGAGTCACTTCACTGAGATGACATTCAAGCTTCATTTGAATGTAAAAAGGTTTTGCCATGTGTAGGGGGCATCTGTTGTTTTTAATCTGCTCATGATCCAACATTCCTTGGAAAACAATCTTTTACCCACTGTCAGTCACTCTGGTTTCCCAGAGGATAAACACATGACCCAAATCTGGCCAATCAGCATATTCCATCTTCTTAGCCACAGTGATTGAACTGAGGATGAACACATGAGTGAAACCAGCCAATGAGAGGCAATTTCAGACCCTCTCTGGACCTTTAAATAAAAAGGAGCCTCTTTCTCCTGGTGTTGCTACAATATTGGAGGTTCCCCTGAATTGCTGATGGCCATCTTGCCACTAGCAAGAATGACCATACTTAAGAATGAAGCCAACACAAAGAGAAATTAATCCGAGAGAATGAAGGAAGTCCTGATGATATCATTTGAGTCCCTGGATCCAGCCAAATCTGAGGCCAATAATACTAGATCTTTCACTTGTTTAAACAGATAGACTTTTTTTTTCCTGTTTTGGCCACTTATGTTGGTTTTCTGTCACTCGCAATTAAAAAAGCCTTGACTGATAAGATTGAGGGAAGGTGGGAGAAATAGAGTTTGTAAGGGAATTGGGGAAAGAAGGTTGTGTATTCAAGGAATCACAAGTAGTTTGATGTGCCCGGTGGGTAGATTTTTGTAAAAATGAGCAGGAGATGAGTCTGGGAAGGTAGATATGGACTTGAAGAGCCTCGATCCCTAAGTGGAGGAGGTGAACTTCCTCCAGAGGTTCTACAACTTTCTATTTTTACATCAAATAATCAGCGAGAATTTTGATCATCTCTGTGCTCAGTATCGTGCCCAGCCTGTGGGGACTACAAAAGAGATGGTTCCTTCCCTCGAGGAACTTACAATCTAGTAGGGAAAAGACAAGATAGAAGAGGAAAAACTATAACTGATAATGTGATAATTATTTAACATCTATGACAGATACTGCACTTGTTTACATAGAATTTTTCATTGAATCCACACACCTCTTTATAAGGCAGGTGCTATTATCATCCCCCCATTTTAATGATGAGGGAACTAAGGCTCAGAGAGGTTGAGTCACTTGCCTAAGGTTGCACAGTTTGTAAATGGCAGAACCAGTCTGAACCCAAGAAGTTTGACTGTGGGGTCCACATATCCAAACCATTCTACTGAACAGTCAATTGAATTATAAGAGGAAGCAGAAAAGGGAGTCCAAATGTCAATTATTGAATCTGCACCTGGTTTTATCATGTAAGACAGCCTCTCAAAGGCAGCACTGTGGCTCACAGGTCTGCATGGCAAACAGCCCTCTGTCCATCAATGGGTTCAGGGGGTGGCCTGGCCTTGTTGAGGAGATGACAAAGGGTTGCCTGTCAAGGAGAATGGGAACCAAAAATGGAAGAGGAAGAAGCAGAGGCAGCTGCCACAAGCCCACCTCTCACAGCTCCCTGTCCACTCCCTGTCTTCCATGGACAGCCTGTCCATGATTATGACTGCCTCCAGGCAGGTCTGCACCTTGACACCACACTCCAGTTCCCAGTGAACAGAGCTCACACTCTAGCCTAGACTACCTGGGTGTATTTGCTTTCCGTTTTTGGAGAGAATAGTGCAGAGTGTATTCCGAAATCCACCTACTGCCTACCCAACACGTTCTCTCACACTCTTAGAATGCACACGTGCATACACAAACACACACACACATGCATGCTGCTCTCTGTTGATGCAAATTATGCCCCTCTCTCAAAACCCCCTGACATCCCAGCCTTCTCTGAGCACCCAAACTGGAACTGCCTTTCTCATTTCAGAACTCCAAGAATCAGAGTCACTTAGAGGAAACAGGTCTACAAACACACACACACATGCATGCTGCTCTCTGTTGATGCAAATTATGCCCCTCTCTCAAAATCCCCTGACATCCCACCTATTGGGTAAGCCTTCTCTGAGCACCCAAACTGGAACTGCCTTTCTCATTTCAGAACTCCAAGAATCAGAGTCACTTAGAGGAAACAGGTCTAAAGAGATGATAAACCCAAGTTCGCAAGGCACATAAGCGTCAAAGCCACAGCTAGATTCCAAGTTTCCTCATACCTTCCTCCAGACCATTCCTCTTCCATTAGCTCTATAGCTCTAATTATCTGTCTCCCACGGCTGACACTTTTTAGCGCCTTGAAATACCTTTTAACTAGAGGATGTCAAATAGTGTTCATATCAATGTTGATTGATTGGTAGTGGCTGTCTGGAGTGTTGTGTTGAGAAGGATGCAGAAGGCCATGACTGATTGCCAATGGCGGCCATGGACAGAATGGATAGTGATGTCACATATTCCATGCATTTGCCATCTTTCTTTCCTTGCAGAAGCCTCTCACAAATGTGCCACACAGAATTAGCTACTCCTTGACCTGGATTCCCATGGCACTTTAAACATATTTGAGAACTTTCCACATCACGCTGTCACTAAACGTTTGCATGCCATGATCCTTCCTATTAGACAGTTCATTGCTTGAGGTCAGAAACATTTTATGTATCCTCAGAGCCTCGGTCAGTGTCTAGCCTGAACCAAAGCAGGTCCTCAATAACTATCAGAAAGTTGCATTGTTCAGAGTTGTTAATTATAACTTAACAGGTTTATGTCTACAACTAGACAACAACTTTCATGAGAGTCAGCATCACATTGCATTGTATTTGGTATTCTCTTATGCCTCGTGGAGTGCTGAAGACATATTTAATTTAATTTAATTTACTATCAGTTGTTGAGTGTTTACCACATGCTATGGACTGTAATATGGGCTTCCCTTATATTGCCGTATTTACCTCTCCTCTACACCCTGTTAGCTATTAACCCCATTTTACAAATGAGAACATCGAGGCTCACAGAGGCTTATTCAACTTGCCTAAGGTCACACAGAAAAGTAGCAGAGCTGGGACTTAAATCTGGGTCTCCGTAAACTGACTGATCACCATTATAAAAAAGAGTAGTGGTCAGTGGGGAGGCCATGAGAATACCCGTGTTTATAATCTAGAAATTGATGTGGGGCTCCAAGTGTCGTGTTTCATCTTATTAAATGTGGTGTTTGAGCTTAGAGCCTCTTTGGGTTGGGTTGTCAAAGTTTGAGCCAGGCTGCAGTGGTGGCTGAACTGTGAATATCCACACTGCCCAGGCTCAGGCCGGCTGCTCCAGCCTGATGTGACTCAGCACCTGGAATGTGCTTCTTTAAATAGATCCTGTTCTCAGTTGGTTCTCAGGGCTGATCAATGACTTACCTGTCATTGGAGGGAGCGGCAGGAGTGTCCCATGGTGTGCAGAGCTGCTGGGCTGGAGCAGAGCAGAGGGACACATGGGACACTGGAGGAGGGTTGGTGGTAGCTGCGGCCCTGCCAGAGGGCTGGGAGAATGGCAGGCAAGACAATTCCCAGAAGCGGGGGGGTGGAAAGCCCTCTTATAGCCCCCGATGCTAAGGTCCAAGTTTCCCCATGTATCCACACTCATCCTTTCAGTCTGGCCTTTTGGGGCTTTGTACCATGCCCCATCTCTCCTCAAAGCCCCTGAGGTTTTGTGGAATAACCACAAAAGAAGGTGGGCCAGGCTCAGGAGACTTATGTTCGTATCCCAGCTTTGCCACCAAAGAGCTGCATGACCTTGGTGAGTCCTTCACTTTTCAATCCTCTCATCCATCAAGCAACACTCTCTAATTATATATGCACAGAAGACAGAGACAGAAGACAATCCAATTGTTCTCAATGGAGGATCAGCTGAATGACTTATGGTCCATCCACAGCAGGGAACGAATACTCCTCAGACAAGAGAGGCAATTGACATGCACCGAAATGGAACCATCTCCAGGCAACGTGTGGGACAATGAGCTGCCATCTGTGTGTGTTCGGTGGTGTCTATGTAGATATGTATGCCACAATTGTCATAGAATAACTCTGAAAGGACATACACACAAACACACATGCACACACAAACAGGTAAATGAAGGATTGGGGGGGTTTCAATTCATTAATTTGATTTTATTTTTAATTGATAAATAATAATTGTATATAATTATGGGGCACAGTCTGATGTTTTCATGCATGTTTACATTGTGGAATAATTTAAAAAGCTAATTAACATATCCATCACTTCACCTACTTATTTTTTGTGGTAAGAACATTTAAAATCTCTTAGCAATTTTGAAATATACATTGTTATTAATTGTGGTCACCATGTTGTGCAATAGATCACTAAAACTTATTCCTCCTGTCTAACTGAAACTTTGTACCCTCTGACCAACATCTTCACTTTCCCCATGCTCCACTCCATGCTGTTTGGTTTTGTTTAAACTTTCACTGTTGCATGTTTCTAAAACAATTTCTAAGACAGTGACAATAATCACACGTACGTGCTCAATTCATATGAGGGGGAGCTACAGAATTATCACTAAACCGGAACACAAAAGATCCAGGTCTATTTCCAGTAACCACAAGCTGAGTGGTCTGAGGCAAGCGTCCTAGCCTATCTGAGCTTTGGTTTCTGCTTTCTATCAATGAAATTTATTCGTGAGTAGGAAATATGCTATTCCTATCCTTCTGTGTTGGTGAGAAAACCAAATAAGGAAAAACTTGGAATGCAACCTGTCACCCATCTGTAAGATTCATATTGTTATTGATATTCTCTTATTCCTACAAACCAGAAGAGTGAGCCTACAAAGCGTCGGCTAGACAAATTTAGGTGACTTCCTCTGTTAAGGCATTTTTTCAAGTGTATTACAGCATTTCATGTGACTATTAAATCACATGAATACTGATTTGGAGCTGAGCAGAACTGGGTTGAAAGCCCAGCTCAACTATTTAATATCTCAAACAAGCAACTTAGACATCTAAAGTCTCCTTTACTAGTAAAATGGTGGTAGTCAGACTTTACAGGGATGTTGTGAGAATTAAGTGATACGGCATATGTGAAACATTTAGCGTAGAGTTATCACACAGATGAGCTCAATAAATAGTAGAGTTTTTCTTTTAAACTTTCCTCACAGTAATGCAGCAAGCCATTTTGCTTTGGGGGTCTATATGTCACATATACGCTTTATAGACATTCTGACCTCTGGATGGAAATGAGTTACTTTCTCTCTTAACCAGGGTTCCTTAGAAAACAGAACGTGGGACAAAAGCATTGCATGCTGACACTGTGTTGGGGAATGCCATACCAGGGAGGCAGAAGGGCAGACAAAAGGAATGTGTTATGGAGCTGCTGAAGCTTTGGGACAGATTGGTTGCTTGGCACTATGGTCAAATGTGTCCCCCAGGAGTTAATGTATTAGAAACTTAATCTCCATTGTAACAATGTTAAGAGGGTGGGAAATCCAATTATAGTATTTGAAAGGTGGGGACTGTAAGAGGTTTTTAGATTGTGAGGACTGTATCCTTGTGAATGGATTGATCCATTCATGGAGTACTGGGCATGGTTCTGATGGCTTTAAAAAGAGAGTAGGTGAAGAGGCTAACTCATTCTTGGTCAGCCCAATCTTGCCATGTGACTCTCTGGTCTCCATGGAACCCTGTTGAGAGTTCCCACCAAGAAGAAAGCCCTCACCAGAAGTGCCCCCTGGACTGTGGACTTCCCAGCCCCTAAGAAATAAATTCATTTTCTTATCGATTACCTAGTTTCAGGTATTCCATGATAAGCAACAGAAGCAGACTAATACACTTGGTATGACAGATATCGTCAGAGAAGCTGTGTCTTTGAACCATGCATCCAGGGTAGGAATAATCTATCCACCCACTCTCAGTACCTATTGGTGAAAGTTCCCTCTGCCCCAGTGGGTTGTAACTTCCTTACACTTCTGCATTTCATATGGTTGGACAGCAACTGGATTCCACAATGCCTCATGCCTCAGTGGGACAGGAAAACCTCAGGGCAGAGGGGAGAGGTAAACATCACAGGCATGAGGGGAGGTGATTCTGAGTCATTCCATGAGGGACATAAAGGACCAGAGCAGCTGCCACAGCAGGAATGAAAAAGGAGGGATGGTGGCAGCAATCATTGTCTCTAAGACTGTGAGAACAGCATGAGATTTTGCTAAGCCCACTCTGGCCAGAAAGCAAGGTACGTGCGTGGTTCACAAAAGGAACACAAGCTGAATCTGAGGTGAGAGCCCAGATTCACCTGCTTAATGCTCACCAGAGGATGTCAGCTCACCAGAGGATCTGCTCATCTGGTCTCTAAAGCAGAGATTCACCCCCAACCACCAATTTCAGGGAACGGATGAGGTCTTCTGGGTCCTGGGAGAATGTATAGTCTCCCACATCCAGCGAACATCCTGCTGAGGATCACACAGCCCCCTGGAGAATCTCAGCACTTTGCTCCAGAAGGCTGCTTACTTTTAGACCTCGTTGCCTCAGTCTCTCGCAGAGGTGTCCATCAGGAGAGGCATTTAAATGTGAGATCTGGGGCATTTTATCAAAGAACACAATAAAAAGCCACAGACATGCCAAAGTTATTTTTGCCTCTGCAGCTTTTATTGGGGTGTTGAACCATGGTTTTCAGTGCCCCCTATTTAAATTCATTTTATTTCATTCATTTATTCAGCAAATATGTATTGAGGGAATCAATAAGAAAAAGATAATCTAATAGAAAATGCTTAAAGGATAATGAATAGATAGCTCATAGAAAAGAAAACACAAATGCCTCTTATGCATTTGAAAAGATGCTCAATCTCACTCAACTAAGAAAAATGCAAATTAAAACTACACTGAGATATCATCTTCTCCATCAAATGGGCAAAAAATCCAAAAGGTTAATAATACACTTTGTTGGAGAGGCTGTGAAGAAATAGGTATTCTCAAACACTGCTGGTGGGAGTGTTTATATGGAGCATAATTTGACAATATCTATCAAAATTATGAATGCACATATTCTTTGACACAGCAATTCCCCTCCTGGGAATTTATCTTACAGAGATGTTTGGACTTGTGCAAAATGATGTATGAACAGGGTTATTCACTGCAGAATTATAAGAGCTAAATGTTGGGAACAACCTCTATGTCTTTGAATAAGAGATTAATATATCCAAACAATGACATTCTAATAGTTTTTAAAAAGTAGAATGAGATTTACTGATATAGAAAGATTTCCATGATATCCTGGCAAATAACAAGGCACAGAAGATATGCCATTCCCATGATAATGCTATCTGCTAAACTGCCCAAATCATTCATTCTCTTGCCCGTGGATCTGAGAGCTGGTCAGGGTCTGCTGATCTCGGCCAGACTTGGCTGGGTGGCTCTATTCCAGGCTGCAAGCTACCGGTCCTGTTTGAGTGTATTCCACACTCAAAGGCCAGGCTGAAGGGGCAAAAGCTAACCAAGGCATGCTTTCTTGTGGGAGATCATGGAGCTGAAGAGAGCAAGACTAATCACACAAAAACATTTCAGGACTCTCTCTCACATCTTGTCAGCTAACCTCTCATTGGCTAAACAAGTCACATGACCAAACCCAAAGTCAAGGGGTGAAGAACCCTCTACACAGCATGAACCGTGGCAAGGGTGTGGATATGTAATACCATCAGAGGGGACGAAGAATTGGGACCAAGAACTCAGTCTACATTACATAAACACACACACGTGTGTGCATATATGTGCATATATACATGTGTATATATATATATATATATATATATATATTCAATCTTACTTATCTTTGCATAAAGATATCCTAGGAGGAATCTGTAAAAATGACCACCTATACTGGGGGACTGGGAGAAGTGAGATCTAGATGGATAGAGGTAAGATCTGATAAGTAAGGAGAAAGATGTTCCACTGTATACCTTTTGATATATTTTAAACAGTGTAAATGGTACACCTGTGCAAACAAACTTAATTAAAAATACACATTGAGCACCTGCTACATGCCAGGCACTAGGCTAGGTACTGCGGATAAAACTATACACAGGACAGACTCAACTGCTACCTCTGGGAGTTAAGAGTACAGTAAAGTGGTTTTTCAACCTTGGCTGCCACCAGAACCACCTGGGGAGCTTTTTAAAAATACAGATGTTCAGCTATACTTTCAGAGATTCTGATGTAATTAGTTTGGGGTAGAACCAAATACTGGTATTTTTAAAAGGTTCCAGGTGATTTTAGTGTGAAGTCAGAGTTGAGAATAACTAGCCTAGTAAGAGGAGACAGATTTATTACAAATAATATGGATGTGCAAAAAAAAAAAAAAGAGGGGACATTTAAATAATCACAAAATTGTGATATCCTGAGTTGCTGTAGAGAGTCACCACCCACAAGAAGGCCCTCGCCACATGCATGCCTTGGACTGTGGACTTGCCAGCCTCCAAATTGCCCAGGAAACATGGTGGCGGGAAGGGAGTGAACCGCCTGCGCCCCGCGCCGGCAGGATCCCAGAGGCCACCAGCAAGAAGAGGAACTCAGAAAGCCTGATGGTGAGTCAGAATCTCTGGTGTCCTTGCTTGCGCCGGGGGTAGCTGTTACTACCCAGGTGAATTGCTCTGAAGGATTGCTGAGACCTTGAAGGGGACTCTCATAACATGTGCACTGATGTTTGGAGTGTGCGCCATTTTGTGAAATTTACAAAATCCTCCCTGGGAAGAAGCAGCCTGGAGCAGCCGCCACTCAACACCCGGCCACCACAGCTGCTGCCCTCAGCGCCAGGCCAGGCTGCACAGCCCCGCCACTGGGACTCGGGGTCCGGCAACAGCGGTATCTGCCGGGGAGGGGGCTGTCGTCTCCCTGGCCCCAGGTGCTGCTGGAACTGCGAGCCGAAGAGAGACTGAGTAGGCTGTGGCACAAACAGGAGCCAGGAGCGCCAGGGGTGGCAAGAGGCAGCTGGGGTGGCTCTGGCTGCGGAGGCTCCTGTGGGAGCTCAACGCCAGAGCGCAATGCGGGAGCGCAAAGCGGGAGCTGAGACTCACTGGAGGGAGCTGGGCGAACGCCCCACCATCTTCCCGGTAGTCAATTTTGGACTTGCCTGACACTAGCGTCCAACTGAGTAATCACTGAGGTAGCCAT
>NW_007732497.1:0-307 GCF_000696425.1 Galeopterus variegatus | reverse complement strand
GTATCCCAGAAGGGGAGGAAAAAGGAGATTGCATTGAAAACATATTCAACAAGGGCCGGCCCGGTGGTGCACTCGGTAGAGTGCGGCGCTTGGGAGCGTGGCGGAGCTCCCGCCGAGGGTTCGGATCCCATGTAGAGACCAGTCTGCTCACTGGTTGTGCGCGGCGCGACACTAAGGGTTGTGATCCCGTTGCCGGTCACGAAAAAAAGACAAAAAGGGGGGAAAAAAACATATTCAACAAAATACTGGCGGAAAACTTCCAAGGTATAGGAAAAATCACAGATCTTCAGATCCAGGAAGCTCAACG
>NW_007732496.1:130490-164668 GCF_000696425.1 Galeopterus variegatus | reverse complement strand
CCCGCACCGTGCTGCTCAGCCAGTGAGTGCACCAGCCATTCCTATATAGGATCCGAACCCATGGCAGGAGCATAGCTGTGCTCCCAGCGCTGCACTCTCCTGAGTGTGCCACGGGGCCGGCCCAGGAATTCCATCTCTGAATAGGGAATGTTTCCCCAACAAACAGCAGAGAAGTGACAATATTTAGACATGTTTTAAAGGAAGAATTAATATACATACTTGCTGATTAGGTGGATATGAATGAGAAATTACAGTGACAGTCATCCTTATTTGGAGAGTGAGGTACTGGAAAATAAAATGGTCTTTGAAGCAATTAACAAGCACAGATATAGGGAAAGTAATGTATTTGGTTGTATTGACCAAGTAAACATACAGTAGAGATTAGGGAAAGGTAGTATATTTTGATATATTAAGACAGTTTTTGAAGGATTAGATGACACCTGAACTCAACTATGTACTAATAAAAATACCAAGAAACCAGTGAAATTATTGTCACTTAACTTTCTCACCAAAATACTACATTGAAATTCACATATATCACCAGAAAATGGCCAGGATTTCCATAATAAATGCAGAATCTAGTTTGTGCATATGCAAAAGATGTTATATGCAATGCTTATTTTTTCTTATTATTGGCTCTGTTAAAGATTCACACAAGCTACACATACCACTCGGGATTCAGTCCCAAGCCCTGGAAAAGCCCACCCACCACTCAAGCAGAAGCCAAGGTGAGCAGCATCCCACATACTACCTCCATGGGCCCAGACTGAAGATCCATCCAAAGCCCCACCCACCACCTAAACAGGAGCCAACGTTCTACCACAGCCACTGCCACACCTACTGCCATCACAAGGAAGGCACACTACCACATTAGTAGCCAGGGCCACCATACAGGTGGCCCACTGCACACTTGACTTCTTTGATACAAGAAGAGTCACCAGTGGACCCTAAAAATAGAGGATATTTCTCCTCATAGCCCACTCAGGGGTAATAGAAGAAACAAGTGCTCTACCAGATGACCAAACGTTAATTAAAAAATACTAGAACTACAAATAAACAGGAAGATATGACACCACTGAAGGAGTACACTAATTCATAAGTATCAGACCTCACAGAGCAGTAAACTCTTGAAATATCTGAAAAGGAATTCTGAGCAATGATCTTAACAAAACTCAGAGGTAAGACTCAATTAGAGAACTCAAAGAAACAAGAAAAAATATCTAGGATATGAAGGAGGAAATTTACAAAGAGGTTAATGCCTTAAGAAAGAATGCAGCAAAACTCCTAGAAATGAAGGGTTCACTCAATGAAATGTTAAAAAAAAAAAAAAAAAAAAAAAAAAAAAACCAATGGAGAGCTTAAGGAGCAGGTTAGAGCAAGCAAAGAAAGAATTTCAGATCTAAAAGATGGCCTTTCTTAAATAACCCAGGCAGACCAAAAAAAAAAAAAAAAACCAATGGAGAGCTTAAGGAGCAGGTTAGAGCAAGCAAAGAAAGAATTTCAGATCTAAAAGATGGCCTTTCTTAAATAACCCAGGCAGACCAAAAAAAAAAAAAAAAACCAATGGAGAGCTTAAGGAGCAGGTTAGAGCAAGCAAAGAAAGAATTTCAGATCTAAAAGATGGCCTTTCTTAAATAACCCAGGCAGACCAAAAAAAAAAAAAAAAACCAATGGAGAGCTTAAGGAGCAGGTTAGAGCAAGCAAAGAAAGAATTTCAGATCTAAAAGATGGCCTTTTTTAAATAACCCAGGCAGACCAAAAAAAAAAAAAAAATGGAAAAAGACTTTAAAAAATGAAGAAAATCTAAGAGAGCTAGCAGTAAACCTCAAGTGTACAAACATCTAGATGGAAAATATTCCAGAAGAGCAGGAGAGAGGAAAAGACATTGAAAACCTATTCACAGAAGTAATAACAGAAAACTTCCCAGGTATAGGGAGAGACTCAGACCTTCAGATCCAGGAAGGTCAAAGATCCCCAAACAGATTCAATCCAAAAAAGATCCTCTCCGATACACATTATAGTCAAATTCTCAAAGCTCGAAGACAGAGAGAGAATTCTACAAGCAGCAAGATAAAACCATCAAGTCACCTATAAGGGACCCCCATCAGACTAACAGCAGACTTCTTGACTGAAACCGTACAGGCCAGGAGAAAATGGGATGACATTCAAAATATTAAAGAAAAAAAAATGCCAGCCAAGAATTCTATATCGAGCAAGGCTATCCTTCAGAATTGAGAGAAAAAGAGTGTATTTCCCAGAAAAACAAAAATTGTGGGAGTTCACCACCACACAACTAGACCCACAAGAAATTCGCAAGAGAGTCTTGCAGATAATCACTATCATAGATACATAAGAAAGAGCAGAACCTGCTGTTAAAACAAAAATGTAAATGAGGGAGTGAAAGAAACTAAATCATGCCATCTCAAAAATCCAACCAACATTGAGGATTAAAAATAAAAGGGGAAGAAAACAACAAAAGATAATTAAAACATCTAAACAAAAAGCAATAAAATGTCAGGAGTAAAGCAATACCTGTCAATAACAACCCTAAATGTAAATGGATTAAACTCCCCATCAAAAGACCCAAACTGATCGATCAGATTAAAAAGCTAGACACAACTATCTGCTGTCTTCAATAGATCCACCTCACCTATAAAGACACACACAGCCTAAAAATTAAGGGAAGGAAAAAGATATACAATGCAAATGGAAAACAAAAACAAGCAGGAGTATTCTTACAACAGATAAAATAGATTTTAACCCACAAACCATAAAAGAAGACATAGAAGGCTATTATATAATGATAAAGGGATCTATACAGAAGACATAAAAATCATAAATATGGATGCACCCAATACTGGAGTACTCAGATATATAAAGGAAACACTCTTAAATCTAAAGAAAGAGGTAGACCCTAATATGATAAGAGTGGGTGACCTGAACACTCCTCTCTCAGCATTGGACTGATCTTCTAGGCAACAAAGATCACAGGATTTAAACTTAGACAACTGAACCTGGCAGATAACTACAGAACATTTCACCCCAAATCTACAGAATGTAGTAGTATAGCCACCCAGAACTAGAAAAAATTAATAATAATTCTCTTCAAATTATTCCCCAAAATTGAAACAGAAGCCATTCTCCCAAACTCATTCTATGAGGCCAGCATCACCCTGATACCAAAACCAGGTAAAAGCACTATGAGAAAAGAGAATTACAGGCCAATATTCTTGATGAACATAGATGCAAAAACCTCAACAAAATATTAGCAATCAGAATACAGCAACATGTCAAAAAAAATTATACACCATGATCAAGTGGGATTCATCTCATGTATGCAATGATGTTTCAACATACCCAAGTCAATAAATGTGATACATCACATCAACAAAATCAAGGAAAAAAACATATGACTATCTCAATAGATGCAAAAATTCAACATCCCTTCATGATAAAGACTCAGAAAATTAGGTATAGAAGGAAATTATCTCACCACAATGAAACCTACATATGACAAGCCAATAGCCAATATTATCCTTAAAAGGAACAGGAAGAAGACAAGGATGCCCACTATCACAACTTCAATTTAACATAGTATTAGAAGTATTAGCCAGAGCAATCAGGCAGTAGAAAGAAATAAAAGGCATCCAGATTGGAAAGGATGAAGTCAAACTTTCCGCCTTTGCAGCTGACATAATCTTATACACAGAAAAACCTAAAGACTACCAAAAAATCTCTTAGAACTGATTAACAATTTTGGTAATGTTGCAGGATACAAAATCAACACCCCCAAATCAGTAGCATTTTTATACTACAATAACTAACTAGCAGAAAAAGAAATCAAGAAAGCAAGCCCATTTAAATATCACCCAAAAAAATAAAATACCTAGAAATCCATTTAACCAAGGAAGTGAAAGATCACTAAAATGAGAACCATAAAAAACTGCTGAATGAAATTAAAGAGGACACAAAAAGATGGAAAAATATACCATGGTCTTAGACTGAAAGAATTAATATTGTGAAAATTTACATGCCTCTCAAAGCAATCTACATATTCAATGCAACCCCATCAAAATACCAATGGAGTTCTTCACAGGAATAGAAAAAAGCAATCCTAACATTCATATGGAACAACAAAAGACCCCAAATAGTCAAAGCAATCCTGAGCCAAAAAAATAAAGTCAGAGGCATAACACTACCTGATTTCCAATTATATTACAAAGCTATTGTAACCAAAACAGCATGATACTGTCATAAAAACAGCCATTCGGATAAATGGAACTGAATAGAAAACCTGGGAATCTTCAACCCACATACTTACACCCAATTGATCTTTGACAAAGGCAACAAGAACATACATTGGGAAAAATACTGCCTCTTTAATAAACTGTGCTGGGAAACTTGGACGTTCATATGCAGAAGAGTGAAACTGGACCTGGGCTTCTCACCATATGCCAAAATCAACTCAAAATGGATTAAAGACTTAAGGATGAGACCCCAAACCATAAAATTACTAAAAGAAAACATAGTGGAAATCCTCCAGGAAGTTGGGCTGGGCAAAGACTTTATGAATAAGACCCCAAAAGCATAGTAACAAAAGAAAAAAAAAAATACACAAATGGGACTATATCAAACTAAAAAGCTTCTTCACAGCAAAGGAAACAATCAACAGAGTTAAAGGACAACCTACGGATTTGGAGAGGATATGTGCAAATTATACATCTGTTAAGGGATTAATATTCACCATGTACACAAATGGGACTATATCAAACTAAAAAGCTTCTTCACAGCAAAGGAAACAATCAACAGAATTAAAGGACAATCTACGGATTTGGAGAGGATATGTGCAAATTATACATCTGTTAAGGGATTAATATTCACCATGTATAAAGAACTCAGAAAACTATACAGTAAAACAAACAAACAAACCCAAAATGTTCCAATTAAAAAATAGGCAAAGGAGATGAATACACATTTTCCTACAGAAGACATACAAATGGCCAAATGGTACATGAAAAAATGCTGAACACCACTAATCATCATGGAAAGGCTAATCGAAACCACATTGAGATATTATCTCACACCAGTTAGACTAGTCATTATTAAAAAGACAGAGAATAACAAATGCTGGCCAGGATGTGGGGAAAGGTGAACTCTTCTACACGGTTGATGGGACTGTAAAGTAGTGCAGCCATTATGGAAAAGAATATGGAGGTTTCTCACACAACTACAGATAGAACTACCATATGATCCAGTAATCCTACTACAGGTTGTATATTCAAAGGAATTAAAATCATCATGGCAAAGGGATCCCTGCACTCCCATGTTCATCACAGATATATCTACAATAGCCAATATATGGAACTAACCTAAATGTCCTAAACAGACAACTGGATAAGGAAAATGTGGTATATATACACAAAGGAATACTACTCAATGTTAAAAAAAAGAATAAAATTCTTTCATTTGCAGCAACATGGATGAGCCTGGAGAAAATTCTGTTAAGTTAAATAAGCCAGACACAGAAAGAGAAATACTGCATGTCCTCACTCATAACTGGGTGCTAAGAAAGAAAGAAAGAAAGGATGAAAGAAAAGACCACAATATTTTGAACTTTCAGAATGAGAGAACAAAACTAAGGATACTAAATATAGGGGAAGGGAGACGGGGGATTGGGGAATATCCAGGTTGGTTAAAGGGCATAAAGAAAATTTATGATTTGTAATAACGAATATGCTAAAAAAATTCACACATAGAATATCAGAAAAAGAATTAAAAATTTGGCAACATTGTGAGTTTTTCCTCAGAATAAAGACAGGTTAAATGGAGATCTCACAATCTTTTTATGACATTTAAGGTAGAAGATATAAGAGGAATATTAATGCAGAGGGATGAACTAGTGTAAAACTGAGGTAAATTGAGTCAGGTATATAAATCTAATTTTGTTAAAGCTAATAAGACTGTCATTTCACTGGAAACAGCCAATTAAACAAATGGACAGCACAAATATTGAGGGATACATAGAGTTGAGAAGACACCTATTATTTTAGGACTCTGGCTTTCCATTTTCAATACAGTGGATAAGTTGTGCAGTTTTAAATTACTCAATAGTTGAAGTCATATATCTGTCCATTTGCCACAACTCTTTTAAAAATATTTCCATATTTTGAATCTTCAATTTATGAATGACATTTTATGGAAGACTTCCTCAGAAATTTTACTGCTTTCATTATATTTCCAAATTGTACCTAAGTGTGATATATTTCTGAATTTTAATCAAGAGTTTTAGGGATAACAGAAAATCTCGAGAAATCCACTTTTAATTAGAGACATATTTGTAAAGCCTGAAAAAAAATGTTTGGTGTACATACAAGATTATGCTAGAGAAAGAAATAAACTCAACATTTTGTCAGACTAGATTATTCATTTTTCTTCAAAAAATGTAAAGCAGATGAATATTTTGAAGAAAAAGTGAAGGATTAAATATTTTATTACTGTTATATTTAAAATCTGAGTCTAATATATCTGGAAACAAATTAGTGGTGAGCCTATAATTAAATGTGTAAACTTTGAGTACATTTTAGAATAGAATCATGAAACAAAAATTCACAGGTACTTTTAAAGCTCCCAGCCTAACTTCTTGAATTTAGATTCCAATCACACGGTCACATCTTACTTAAAAAAAAGTTCAGCAATTACATACCTGCTTTCTTAGGTCAGTTTAACTACCTATCAATCTTCACAGGAAGTTGTTGGAATTTATTTGATGAAAAGATTTGGCAAATTTTAAACTAGTGCAAACAAGCATGATGTAGTAAATTCCTGCACATAATTTATTTGGTTTATCTTTTTGGTTTTTCTTTTCTTTTTACGAGGAGTAAAAAATGTAGTAACATTAAGTAGGCTAATTCTTCTCAGGTTTTTACAGCATTCTAGATTTTACAGCATTCTAGATTTTACAGCATTTTAAAAATACTTTGTTTCTTTTAAGTCACACTAGGAGAAAAGTAAGTCGAAAGTCTTGTCAGCCTATATAGTACTGAACATCATTCTTTTTTCTCCAGTGGAGAAATTTTCCTATGCTGAGCAAGAGACTGCCTTCAAAAGAAAGAGATTCTATTCTTAAGAAAATGAAGGAAGTTCACTGGTGGAAAAGTCTCTTATCACAATATTTCTCAGTGTCCCAGAAATAATATCCTGCAGCTTTGACACTAACAAGAAGATGAAAATAAACTGTCATTAGAGGAAATGAAATGATGCCTCCCAGAATGCTAAGAGTGGACAAACTAAAGAAAGTGAGAAATTTCAAACGATAGTGCAACAACACAAAAAATCTGTAGTCTTCGCCTTACCGTAAATGATGGTTCTCAATATAGCATTTTGGAATCTTCTAAACTGTAAATAATCTTCCCTTGGAACTCCTGTGTGTTTGCCTGGAGTTCATTTCTTTGTACTTTTCATTGTAGTTTTTAGTGTACATATGCCAGAGGTTGAATTTACTGTTCTGACAAACATAAACTAAGCCCTGTGTAAGAGTTTATATTATTTTCATTTTGCTACTAAAATAAATGGGGTAATGCCAGAAAAAAAATGTTATTCCTAAAAGTTCATTTTAATTTGACCAAAACTGTGAGTGATTCTTTGCCAAATGACTTTTAAGTTTAGGTTAAGTACTGTTAATTAATATACTGCTTTACTCACTGTGCATTCAGATGGGATGGTGTGTAAACTCTCTATGTTCATATACAAACTTCTTGTTCCTACAGCATTCTAAAGGCTGGGAAGGTAGAAGTCAATTTCCTTAAAACACAGAGACCAAGAGAACTCACATAGCAAATTAATTCAGGTCTAGAGGAGTAATAGTAAGTGATGGCCATAGGCAGATGAGTCTCTTTTATGTGCTGGGATTCACACAATTATTGAGGAAATAGTATTGAATTGGGTACTAGGGCCTTATGCCATTCAAGTCAACTCTTGTTATTTCTGACAAACATTCAACAGGTTTTTGGAAACTGGAAAATAACATACTTTTTCTTTAATTAAAGAAACAAAGTCCTGAATTTTGACTTCTACAAGGAATCTACATTTTTACATAAAATTGAATTTATAGAATGGTGTAACATATATATCCAGAATATGTGTAAGAAAGTTCAAATATAACAAGAAATGTGGTAAAGACACACCCTTTTCAAACAGTGAGAGTTCTGGGGCCCATATCGTAGGCAAATAGCCAAGGGTCCAGGACAATGCATGTAGATGGCTCTTTACTGGCAGGAGAGAAGTAGGTGCCTCAGTATTTACTGGAATGACTGCAGAGATTGCCTGTTATGGTCCTGAAGAACCCTGTAACCATACTGCTTTTAGTTTAATGAGTTTTGTACTCTTCAATTTTAAAGCAAACCAAGAATACCAAAACCAATAACAAAGAGTCTTTTTAAAACGTGCCTAAATCTATAATTTAATATATCTCTTAAATACCATTGGCAGTAAAAAAGAGAAATTGCAAACAGAGGGAGCAGCTTAATTGAAAGTTGTAAAGAAGCCATTGAGTGAAAAGTGTTAAGAAAGAATGAAAGCAATTTAAGACTGTGTCGGTCACTATCTAGTTTATGCCCTCCATGTTAGCTACATGATAAACTCTCAATAGAAACAGGTGTGAATTACTTTCAATTGAAGCATGATAAGACCTCAAATGATTATATTAAATGAGCACAAGTGTTCAAAAATTGCATCTGGATGTTGAAATTAAAATGAATCACCCTGCATTTCAAGGACCCTCACTCAGTCACACCTGCAAAATGTCACCTCCATGGTTCTATTTCTTCTCTTTTTATTTGCTTTCTAGCCAAAAGGTCAAACCTGACAACCCACTCTTTAGCTTTCTCTTTGATAATATCTAGATACATAAACACATGTAACTTTAAACTACTCTGTGCATGTGCATAGACTGCTTCACCTTCTGTATTTTGCCAAGACACATCATTAGCCTTAAAGTATCTACTTTTTCACTAAATTAGCTTCAACTAATGATAAATACTTAAACAAAGATTTGTGTATTGCAAGTTGAAGTCCTCACTCAAGTCTTGATTAGGTGTTTGACTGAGAAAGCCATTTAACTTCTTGAGGCTAAAGTATTATTAGTCAACATCATCATCATCAACAACATAGCTAATAATGATTGAGCCTTTGCTTTGTGCTCAATGTAAAGTGCATCATCATGTAGCTAATTTAATTCTCATAATTATTTCATTAGACAAATATTTTTATTCTTATTTTACAGATTGAATGTGTATGAGTCAAAGAAGAAAGTCCAAATCTCATGACATGAGTAAATTTAAAAATATCTGGAATTGATGTGCTTCTTTCTCTCTAATTTTTGTTCTGTGATTACACATAGATTTAGTATCAATCTACATTTCTACATATTGTAATTAAAAGTACTTCCATGCTAAAGAAGTTCATAAAGACTATGGTATATCATTCCTAGCAAAACTTTTTAATGAATTTATTAAAACTGGAAGCTTTAAAAATACCAGCTTCTCCCTCCAGAGATTCTGATTTAATTTGTACCTCAGTAGTTTTAATGTGCAGCCACAGTTGAAAACACCTGATGTAATAAAGTTATGACATTACTCATATGGCCAAGAAATAACCAAATTGAGATGGCAAATTGATTTCTACCAGATATGAGCTCAATAACTCAGTGGTTTGATGTGCTATGGTTTATTCATGTGTTATAAGATGCAAAATAAATGAACTTTGATTATTCTGTTAGCTGTGGATATGATGATCACACACTTTTTCAAGTAGTTCAACTTTGATGCTGGGAATAATTTCATCTGATTTATATTGAGAATCACCAGAAATGACATATCGCTATAATATCATATCCTAGAATCAGACAAGTTCAAGAGATATCAAAGTTCCTCTAGAACAAATTAACATATCTAAGCAATGGGTTGCAGGATGACATAGAAGGAAACTTGATAAAGTAGGGGAAACTTTGTTTAAGTGCCTTAAATCTGGCTTTTGGTTCTGGTTCTACCACTAACTCGCTCAATGCTTAGAGCAATGCAGTTGCCTTCTTTGAGCCCCAGTTTCTTCCCCTGTAAACTAGAAGAGTTACACTAAATGACGGCTATAGTCTCTTGTAGCCCTGACATATGCTGTGTTCTGGGTTAGATGCTATATATGGTAATTATTCCAAAAAAGATTCACTGAAAAAGGTTGCTGTACTATTTTAAATGTCAGTCATATCAAGCAGCAAATATATTGATGGGCTGAATTCAATGTTAATCAGTACATGGAACTCCTTCTGAAATCATTTTTTTTTCTGAGTCTATTTCAATGTAGAAATTTTTCTTCAAGGATAATTTCTCTTTGTCATTCGTGATACATAAACTGACATGAAGTTTTCTTTACACATGTTATTGTAAGAAGTTTTAGTTTCTCTATACCCTAATATGTAGTATAGAATATTGAGACTATAGAGAAAAGCTATTAAGTATTACTTAAAGTATTACTATTAAGAGTTGTAATACTCAAAATCTTAGAAGAACTCTTCTGCCCACACTGGTAATAATAAATGCAGAAGAGAAAAGAATAATTATGTTTTGTAAAGATGAGTATACAAATTATCCTGATTTGATCATCACATATTGTACACAGGTTTTGATATTCAACTCCACTCCACAAATATGTGTAATAAATTATGTTTCAATAAAAAAAGGAGAGCATTGCAATAGGCAAGTTAGCAATGGAAAGCATATTAGTGCATTGTGGAGAAGCTTCCTTGCATTTGTCATTATGCTTTTCAGACCTCAGAGTTGCATGCTTCACAATAATCCATGCTTTGTTCAAGAAAGGCAGAATATATGTCCATGGTAAACCTGGATAAGAGAGAGTTCTGTGCTGTTGGCTGAATTCCCTGTCACAAAGATGTCCCTTGAGAAACTTTCAGAGAAGAGAGCAAGAGAGGAAGAGTGAGAGCAAGAGATTGAGAATTTGAATGAGAGAATGTAAGGAAGAGGGAGAGAGGGAAACAAAAGAATATATTACATACGAGCCAAGTGATATCATCCTGGGGGAGAGGGAGGTTAAAGAGTCACAAAGAGTCACAAAACAGTATTTGTAGTATCTGATGCTGTGATACTGTGTAGTTTTGTGAGTTCCACAGAAATGTCCCACCTATGTGCTGTGGAGCAGAATAACCTTGGCTGTTTTGTGACAGCTGCCATCTCTTCATCTTCTACTCTCATTGGATTAATATCACTTGCTGCTGGTGGTGACAAAAGCAGCAATGGGACTTGCTCATGGTTTGTCTACCTCTCATAAGTAACACAACCGTTGTTGACCCATCTCCCTTTCAGGCCCTTGCTTTAATATTTATTAGGTTCCTAAACTTGGATTAATATCACTTGCTGCTGGTGGTGACAAAAGCAGCAATGGGACTTGCTCATGGTTTGTCTACCTCTCATAAGTAACTCAACCGTTGTTGACCCATCTCCCTTTCAGGCCCTTGCTTTAATATTTATTAGGTTCCTAAACTGCAGGTAAGTCATTTGAATGTAATGCACAGTGTTAAGTGTAGATAAAATAAAATTGATAAAAATTATCCACAAGGAAACATTTTCTGGAGTGTTATTCATTTTCAGAAATAAAGAATGCTATAAACTTTCAGGAAGAAGAAACATGCCACCTACAATAGAAATAGAAATCAAGTTATATCAAATTTGTCTTCTGTGTATTTGATGCTAGAAGATAATTAAGTTGGGGCAGAGAAAAGAGTGTGACCAAGGATTCTACACCAAAATTGTCATTCATATATGAAGGCAACAGAAAGTCAATTTTAAACACATAACACACCAAAGAAACACATAAGCACCAAAAACAAGACCCCATAAGAGAGGTAAATTATTTTTCCTTTAATTACGAATTGGTAAACCATGATATGAAAATGGGAAAAAGCACAGATTCAATTAAACATAAAATCTAGATTTCAATAACGATGATAAAGATTATGAAGCAACATGAATAATTGAATAAGAATAACTCGAATCGGAATTAAAATGTATAATTTTTGAAGGAAAATGCACAGAAAGAAAGATACCTACTACAAGGAAAAAGACAAAAAAATACAAAAATAAATAAATTTTCCTTTAGTGTGTTTCATCTTCGTCTTTTGTGAGAATGGAGGAGAAAGTAAAATAAAAATAAGGCACAATTTCCTCTTCTCTTCTGGGAGCATCAGTAAATACTGTTGAATAAGGCAAATAGAAACAAGCAAGCATGGATGTACTATTTATAATATTTAAAATGGAATCCAAAGAGGGAGGGGGCAGGGAAGTTTCTATAATGGGCCACAATAATCAACCACATTGTATATTGATAAAATAAAATTAAATTTAAAAAAATTAATTAAAAAAAATAAAATTGTGTCTAGGAGATAGTTTCACATTGCCCCTTATAGAGCTGCCATTTACTGTTCTAGAAATATATATAAATATGCATGGCATATAAATACATAATTCATGCATCTAGTATTCTATTGATGAATCTTTACATTTTTTATGATTTATTTTTAATATTTGTTTATTTATTTTTAATTGATACATAATAATTGTACATATTTGTGGGGGATGGGGAGAGATTGGTCAATGGGTACAGAGTTATAGTTATATTGGACGAATAAGTTCTAGTGTTCCATTATGCAGTAGGGTGACTATAGAGAAGAATAATATATTGAATATTTCAAAATAACAAGAAGGAAGGATTTTAAATGTTCTCACCACAAAAAAATAATTATCTTTGTGATGGATATGCCCATTACCCTGATTTGATTATTGCACGTTATATACATATATTGAAACATCACAGTATGTGTAGCACTTTTATGGAAAAATTGGAGGTAACTGAAGAGGCTACAGCACTGCACAAAATGGGGATCAACTTAAAGTTTGTTTGGTGTTAGGTCTCATTGCCCTTGGCTGTTTCCTTTACAAGGAAATGACCTTCTTTCTCCTGAGACCCCCCTGCTGCCATGTTGCTGGCCCATCCTCTGCCGTTCTTTTAGGCAACAAAACCACTCACCAGACCAAGATTAAATTTTTCTGGTGCTTTTACCTGCAGAGCAATTGTACTGCTTCCCTCACTCCCGTGCCCATCTCAGCATACAGGCCTTTCTATGCTGGAGTCTCCAATACCAAATAATGGCAATACCACCAAACACTGGCAACGGTTTATGTTATATTTTGCTTTAACTTATGGCAAGGCAAATTCTTGGCCAGGGCTCTCTCCCCACCAACCAAGTCCATTATTCTTGGACTTCATAGTTTGTGGGGAGGAATCTGGAGACTGTAGTATAGTAGACAATCTTTTATTTTGAATTATTGGGCTGTTAATAGAGTAACTAACCAGAAAAGCCAGTTAATGCAAAGATTCATAAAAATGATCAATATCTTATGTTTTGTATTTTATTAAAATATGTAATTTGTTGATCTTTTGAAAAAAAAATAAACAAATAAAATAAAATAGAAGCCAGTTCATATTTATTATATGGGATTGAGAGGGTTTGTTTTACTGATAGAGATAGTAATCTTAAACAAAAAGCTGGCTGTTTGCAGTGACATATCTATTAAGCAATAATTGCCAGCACTGCAGAAAAAGTTGAGAAACAATTTTAAAATGTCTTTCTTGGTCTGAAACATTATGCAAATAAAAATATCTGAGGGAAAAAGCAATTGAAAAAAATAATTACTATGTTTGATCTGATAAAATTATATCTGAGCACATACCCCAGAAACAGGATATTTATTTTAACTCCAAGTGCCTACACAAGATTTACAGAAGTCAACCTACATTAGACCATGGAGAGAAACTCAGTGTATCCCATAAAGATAATGTAAACTTCACTCTCTGAAAGTAATATTTAATTATATCAATAATTTTTCAAATGAAGTAAAATGAGAAAAAAAATAGAGGTGGTGATTTGTCAAGCCCTTGACAGTTTACTAAGATTATATCAAGTACCAACTATTTTACGAACATTTAGCTGGTGCTATGGGTTAAATGTGTCCCTCAAAAGTTCATGTATTGGAAACTTGAACCCCATTATAAGAGTGTTATGAAGGAGGGAAATCCAGTTATGCTATTAAAAGGTGGGGCCTTTAAGAGGTGATTAGATTGAGAGGACTGTGCCCTCATGAATTAATTGATCCATTGATGGAGTAGTGGGCATGGTTCTGATGGCTTTAAAAGGAGAACAAGTGAGAAAGTTAGCTCTCTTGCTCATGTCAACTCTTACCATGTGACATCCTTGCCACCAAGGGACCCTGTAGAGAGTTCCCACTCAGAGGAAGGCCCTCACGAGGTTTGCTCCCAGAACCATAACTTCTCAGCCTTGGAAACTTTAAGAAATAAATTTAAGTTCTTTATAAATTACCCAGTTTCAAGTATTCTGTTATATGCAGCAGAAATGGACTAATATGCCTGGTCTCTGGAGTTAAACTTTGCCCAAGGAGTCAGAGTACCACTTCCTTGGAGTACACGGTGCAGAAGTCACTATTAGAATTTACAAAGATTTCCATCTAGCATCTTTTCCTCCTTTGATTCAGAGCCAGTGTTTTGTTTGTTTGTTTGCTATTTTTGTTTTGTGTTTTTATTCTGGAAAGAGCCAAAGAGTAAATATTGCTGGCTTTGAGAACCATATGGTCTCTCTCTGAGTTACTTAACTTCACCATTTTAAGAGAAGCATTGTGAGAGAAGCATTAGAAATATGTAAACACATAGGTGTGGCCAGATTTAGTCTGCAGCTTAGTGTGCTGACTCCTGCTCTAATTAAACTTAATTTCTTTCCTAGCCGTTGCACTCAAAGTAACCCTTTTTCAATTATGTTGTTTGATCTTCTTTCTTACAATCTCAACATGTTAGCTTGCTTTATATATTTTAATACAAATGTGTTGTATTAAGGCTAGATTAAGGTATATTATGGAGTTACAGGAATTTGTTGGTTATTCTGGGAAACTGACCACTATACATAATATTAATTGTATGACAACCTCTGATCTGAATTCAAAACTTTTCCTTTATTCAAACATGAGTTTTAAAATAAGGCATATTAGTGAAGTAATTCTTACATTTTTATTTCTTTAACTTTTAGCTGAATTAACATAGTAAAACCATCACTGAATGTGAGAGACAAAAAGAGGTAGTGACGTTTGCAAATTAAAAATAATGTGATATTTCTAATGCAACTCTCACTCAATTTAGGGTATTTCTATGAACACTTTATTGCAACTTAGAAATATTTACATATGTGCTAATCCCTCTCCTGCTTTTCTTTGAAGTCTAATGTTTCAAAACTGTCTTCTTTCAACTACAAAGGAGGAGTTTAACAAGATAACTCAATTATCATTTGATCCACATACATTTCTTTTGTAAAATATTCATTAACTCCAATCATCCTTTGTGAAGTACCAATATCCACCTGGGATACCATAATTCAAGCTTTCAGGAAGAAGGCAGCAACCCTTCTATGGCATTTAGCTGAGCCTGACACAGAGAATAAAGCAGAACACAAAAAGAAAAATGAAAATACATCTCATTAACTGATGTTTCTTCTCTTAAATCTCATCAATTAATTAATCCCTAATGTAATCTTCCAAATTAGCATCATAGAGTTTTCTAATTCCTTAGAGTAGGCTCCATCATTTAGGGTTACACAATATTTCATTTTCTGGTGTCTATTTAGTCTTTATTCTACAATGTCCTGTATACTGCCTCCCATTTAAATTATTTTAAAAACTTGTGCTCCATTTTTGTGTCTCTATTTGAATTCATATTGATTTATCTTCAAGAAATTTCATTACCTGATCCATCAATTCATACTTAATGTGTACCTTTACTACATTAAATATTGTGAGTTGCAAAGGAAGTATAAGGCATAAGTTCCTCAGACTTACAGCCCGTGATTTTTGGTGTTAGGCATATTGAACAGTTGGTTTAAGGGGAAGCTGGAGCTTTTCTATATCTGGGATCTTAAGAGTTGAGGCTGGGACAATGATGGAAAGGAAAAACAAAATAGGTGGCCTCTACAAGGAATATCTTGAGAAATAAGGAAAATCCAAAAATCAAGCCCATAATTTCCGGCAAAGATCACACCGTTATCCAAAATAAAGAGCTAGCTACCATAGTCTCCAAGTTGAAGTGAAAAACTTAGAGTGTGAGACTTGAGATATTCCTCAAAGTAATGACAAAATAATGCATAGGGATGATATTTCACAGAGACCCTAAAACAGAGAATTATGGATAAGAATAGTATTATTAATGGCTCTGTATTAGTCTGTTTCTGTTGCTTATAACAAAATATCTGGAACTAGGTGACTTATAGGAAAACTAAATTTATTCCTTACAGTTTTAGAGGCTGGGAAGTCCAATGTCCAGGGCACACTTATAGAGAGGGCTTTCATGGTGGTGACAGTGACACAGGGGTCTCACATGTCAGAAAATGGTGGAGCAGACAGAATGGACTTCTTGTTCACTCTCTTTTTAAAGCCCTCAGAAACATGTGCATGACCACCATTACTAATCCATTCACTATGGCATGGTCCTGCAATCTAATCAGCTCCTTAAGGCCCCACCTTTCAATGTCCATAATAAGATTTCCTGCCCTCAACTGTTACAGTGGAGATTTAAGCTTCGATGAGGTTTTTATTGGGGGGGGTCATCTAATCTACAGCAAAATGTCATTACCCCAACCAACGGTTTGATATCATGGAAATGACCAATTTTTCCCCATACTAATTTGGAACTTTATGCACTCTGAAGGAGCATGTCTACAGGAAAAATGGCAGTTGGATTTCCAGGAGGGGTGTGGAAATTTTCCAGACAGCGGTGAGAACAGATCTGCAGTCATGCTGGCTGACCAGCCTCTTGTTTCTGAGCACAGCTCCCTTACTCAAAGTTGGATGGCCTTTCACTGCAGTTTGTCAGTTCTTATCAGGCCATAGGGTTCACCAGGAGGGCAAGCCTCCAATTCATTTCTACAGGCTAGAAAACCAGGGGGGAAAAAGTCCAAGAGCCATAAAAGCTCCAGATAGCTTCTCATCAGTGTTCAGAGAGGAGAGTTTAGGGCCAGTTAAGGGTTGATTGCAGCTAATGGATCCCATGGATGATTAAACCAAGTGATACATCTGTAATTCTAGAATCCCAGACACCAACTATTTGATGTCTCCTCCTGGTATTGTGGGATGCAGTCAGAGTTTGGAAAGACTTGGCCTCTCTTCAGCGGGAGCTAATAATGGAAGAGTTCAGCATGACACACATTTCTAAAGTTAAACAGAACCAAGTTTGAATCTTGATTAAAAAAGATTTTTTCAAAACAGAGAATATCCAAAAATCCCATTCCCAGGAGAGAAACTTTATAGGATACCCGTGATTATAATTGATGGCTAAAAAGAATTTGTTATGGATGACATGAAAGTTTCAACAAAGTAAAACTAATGTGTGAAAAAGTAGAAGAAATTAAACGGTAATATGTAAAAGAAAGAAGCAGGAAATAAGAAATAAGAACAAGCAAAGGTGTCATTTTTAAAGGTGGTATTTAAATAAGACATTGAAAACTGAGCAGGACCTGAGTAAGGATTGTAGTAAAGATATAGTATTTCAAGAAGAGGTTCATGTAATCTTATAAGAGGAGTCCATTTGTAATGAAGAAGTGATTGATTAATCTACTACAGTGAGAGAGAAAGTTCAATGTGAGAAGCTGGATCACATGAGAGCTTGTGAAATGAAATAGAATAAAGTTAGATTGAGGAAGGAAAATTTGAATCAGTAATTTAAGGGGTAAAAGTAGTGATGATGAAGAATTAATCTGCTGTGCCAGAAGGAAAGAGTTTGCTGGAACCCTATGCAGTGATCCAAAGTGAGGCAGTGGACATACATAAGAGAAGATGGATATAGGGGCCTGCCTCAGCAACAAGCTGCAAAGAGCCAACTTATAAGAGGATTCCTTTTACTGTTGTAGAAGAACACATTTTGTGTATCCTTGAGCAAGTGTGATGTACCAGCAAGGAAAGAAATATTTCTCCTGCTTGCCAATCAGGTAGAATTGCTATTTCCTGAAGAATAGAAATTTGAACAAATAATATGTACATCTCCTAAAAAAAACTGAGCCTCCCGATTACATGTCCATTTGCAGAAGAGATTCCTACAGGGAGGTCGTTAAACAGTAGAGGAAAGATCATAGACCAGTGGAGTATCCTAAACAGGTAAAATGAAACAAACAAAAAGTGTCAGAGAAACTGCCTTGGTCTCTGGAATCTCTTCTCATGCAGATACAGTTATCCCCATTCATACTTGCTCTTCAGGTTGATCTCAGGAAAAAAGATACTAAATATATATTTTTTTGAATTTTTATTTTGTCAATATACAATGTAGTTGATTATTATGTCCCATATTTTAGACCTAAATTTATTTTTTTCTTTTTTTAAAAATAATTTATTTGTTTTTTCCTGCTTCATTTCTGTGAGCACTGGCTATTTACATATTGCAGCTTTTCTGATTTTGTTCATAACTTTCAACATAACATGGACATTAAAATACATTCCAGAAATAACTACAAGGATAGGAACATAAGCTCTAAGCTAACCTACAGAACAAATGAACCTGACTAGAACAAATCAACATACTGCAGAATATTAAACCAGCTCCTGAAAAAGAAACGATATTGTGAGTCTATTTGTGTAAGAGCCTGGATGACCAACACTTTCACTTTAGAGCCTGAACAGTTTTATTTTTGTTTGTGGGAAAGGATATATGAAATGCTCTAATCATTAAATGTAACAATCATAGTGAAAACCGTGAGTTTCAGATGGAAGGCCAGGCTTATATTGCCAGGTAAGCATAAAACTACAAAAATATTCAATGTAATATTCATTTTAAATGAAAAAAAAAAGCAAAGTCTTTGGTTAATCAGCAGTTCTCAGCCTGGTCCTTTCATTAGGGCTAAAATGAAGGAGAAGAAATATATTCTTTTGTGAACGGGATATGGAAAGACCTCACTGAATTATATGTTTAAGATTTGCACACATTTCTACATGTTAAGTCTTGTGTTATTGTTATTAGAAATAATGATAAAAACTTAACATTGTGTGTTACCCTAAACACCACCTGGGAAAATATTCTTTCATATACTGAAAAGTAAGCTGAAGCCAATAAATATTAAGATATTCATCCCAAATATCAGAGGTGTTTAGTGGCAGAGCTGAGAAACCCAAATATACTAAGTTCTAATTCCGTTATTCTGTTTATTTTGACATTATTAATGCTAAAGTAAGGAAAATAAAACCCACACATCATGACCATATTGGCAAATTTGGACATATTTTTCATGTTGTTCTCAACAGGTGCTTAAAAATATCTTGATGATGCTACATTATTTTTTATTCAAAATATTTTAATATTTACTTGCAAATATTTGTGGGGTAGAACATGTCATTTCAATACATTCATATACTGCACAAAGATTCATTTAGGGCAGATAGCACAGTTTTGTGTCCATTAGTCCACCACTTTTCCTCCTACCCCCAATCCACCACACCTCTGGTACTCTGGTAACCATTATTCTACTCTATACTTCTATGAGAACCACTGTTATGTTTTGTTTTGTTTTAGATTCCACATATAAGTATTTCTTTTATGAAGATAACATGATCTTACATATAGAAAACCCTAAAAAGTGCACCAAATAATTACTGGAACCAAAAATGAATTCAGCCAAGTGGCAGGATATAAAGTCAACACAAAAAACAATAGACTTCCTATACACCAATAATGAAATAGTCTAAGAAGAAATTAAGAAAGAAATCCTATTCATAATAGCTACCCGAAAAAAAGAAATACCTAGGAGTAAATTTAATGAGGGAAGTGAAAGACCTCTACAATGAAAACTAAAACACTGGTGAAAAAAGTTGAAGAGGAAACAAATAAATGAAAAGATATCCCATGTTCATGGGTCAGAAGAATTAACATCAACAAAATGCCCTTATTACCCAAAGCAATCTATGTGCGATCCAAACCCTCGGCAGGAGCGCTGCCGCGCTCCCAAACAGTGCACTGTAGCAGTGCGCCACCGGGCCGGCCCAAAATAAACTTTTTTTTGTCCTTTTTTTGAGACCAGCCGCACTGTGCTCAGCCAGTGAGCGCTGTGAGCGCACCGGTCATCCCTATATAGGATCCGAACCCGTGGCGGGAGCGCTGCTGCGCTCCCAGCGCCGCACTCTGCCGAGTGTGCCACGGGCTCGGCCCCCCAAAGCAACCTACATGTTCAATGCAATCCCTGTCAAAACATCAATGACGTTCTTCACAGAAGTAGGAAAAACAATCTTAAAATTTGTATGGAACCACAAAAGACTGCATATAGTGAAAGCAATCTTGAACAAAAAGAACAAACTTGGAGGCATCACGCTTCCTTACTCTAAATGTACTGTAAAGCTATAGTAGCTAAAACAGTATGGTACTGACATAAAAACAGACAAATTAGGTAATGGAATAGAATAGAAAGCCCCCAAATATACCCATGCAGTTACAGCTAACTGATTTTAAGCAAAGGTGCCAAAAATATACAATGGGGAAAGGACAGCCTCTTCTGCAAATGGTGCTGGGAAAATTGGATATCCATATGTACAAGATTGAAACCAGATCTCTATCTCTCACCACACACAAAAATCCATTCAAAATGGACTGAAAACCTAAATTAATGACCTCAAACCATGAAGTTACTAGGAGAAAACATAAATGAAATGCTACACAAAGTAGGGGCTGGTGGTGCTGATTTGAGTGATATTACAAAAGCACAGGCAACTACAGCAAAAGTACGTAATTAGAACTATATCAAACTAAAAAGCTTCAAACACAGAAAGGCGCACTGTCAACAAAGCAAAGAACACACCTACAGAATGGGAGAAACTAATGCTACATTTTCAGAAGCATATGCATTTCAAATTCAAAGTCGAACTCATGAAAGAGGTTTGTACTCATTATAGGAGTACAAAATGTTTCTTAGAAATTCATAGACTAAGCCTTTGAAAAAGTGGAGCCAAGAAATACTTAGAGAGTAGTCAGAGTGGAAGGAAAGAAATAAAAATTTTTAAAAAACTAGGATAGCAACATATGCCATCCTCCTTCGGCTGTTATGTTAAAACACATTCTAAAATGAATATTGCATGTACCTGGGTTTGAATTTCAGGAGAACTGGGTTTGAATCACGGTAATTCTACTTAATGGTTAATGACCTTGATGATATCATTTAACTTCTGTGAACCTTATTTTTTATTTTATTTTAAAACCTAAACTGAGGACAATCATATACAACTTCAAAGAATGGAGCTTAATATTACATTATGGCAAATCCAACATAAATAACTTAGTACTCAGTCTGCCAAATAAATGGATGTTAAGACTCTCATTATTTCCTACCACAGAGAGTAGGACAGAGAGCACTGTCGATTGTGAAATTATAGAGGTGGGAGAGAGATCCTCAACAACAGTATGTTGAATACATACATTTCAATTTAGTGGTTAAAATAAAGGATAATGCAAGTAAAACATTTACACAGTATTAGAAATTTTAAAAATGTTATTGTTTTAAATGAAACGTACATAAGGTACAAATTTATTTTGATGAAGAATGCATTTAGTTCACTGAAAGAAGTCCCCATATAGTTCACCTTAATGTTTAACAACTTTAAAAATAAACAAAAAGGAAGGAAAAGAAAGGTTAAAAAGAAAAACAGAAGGAAGGACAGGAAGAAAAGGAGAAAGAATGGAAGAAAGAAAAAGAAAGGAAGGAAAAGAAAAAAGAACAAAAGAAAAAGAAAGGAGGAAACTTCCGATAAATATTCAAAAGGACTTACTGGTGGCTGAAGGCAGTATTTTTAATTGCTAGGCTACTTAAAACCTAAGTGTCTAGTCAAAGAGGCTGCAAATTAGTACTGTTGTTAATTATTGAAGTCAAAAAGCTACACAAAGTCTCTAAACTTTCCCTGAGGGTGTTTTTCTTGTTACTTATTCTTTGTGCCAAGAAGTCCAACAACATTCAGAGTTTACTGCTTTGGCAATCACTGTTACAATGTTTGAGTAAAATCCTGTGTAACTGTGAATGGTTTAGAAGTGCGTGAGAAAGTGTCACACATCCACATTATTTTAAAGGAGATTGGACAACTTAGGTAATATGCCATTGCTATAAAAAACACATTCTTTATCTTTTCTTTTTAAAGCATTTATCCCAATATGGTAGAAATGATCTTCTTGATACATTTTTTATCTTAGTTGCTCATTTATATGCTATAATAATTTTAGAAGTATGTGAAGCATTTACTTCTCGCTTTTGAAAATATCAATTTAGACTATTCGATTCTGCATGAAGCTGGGCTATTTGACCTGGCCAATTCACTGAATCTTCAGGGCTTCCTTTACCTCACCTACAAAATGAAGCGGATGGCATTAGGATCTGTACAGCACATTCAGATTCCTGACATTTAATGATTCTCTAAATACATGCTATGGTATGTGTTCAGGGTTTTCTAATAAGGGTGCGTAAGCCTAAAATTCATAGGAAACTATGCTTAGAGTAGGTGTATCAATTACCTTGGATCATTACTTCTTTTAGTGAATTAAACGCTGAAGCTTTTTTCTGACCTTTTAGGTTATATGTCTTTGATATTTAAAATATCAGATATTTCTGCATTTTTACAATTATTTTAGAGTATATCACCCTCCTGTCCTCCGCATTATTCCTTAGAGTTCTACTTTAATTTACATTCCATGCCTCCAGTTACTAGTAATACAAAGACCTCCAAATACCAAACACCAAAATAATTGCCTATGTAGAACAGTCCTGATACCATATCTAATATGTATAGTCATAGGTGATCAGAGAGGAGCAGGCTAATTAATTTAAAATTTAAATGAATGGCACATCCTCTGTTTTATTCCAACAAGGAAAATATGTGTTTTATAAAAGCCTCAGTTATCCTGCTGGATTCTTTTGTTAATTTACAGCCAGTATTTGAGGGATAAGAATACCCTCCAATCATACCAAAGAACAGACCTTCTGGGTTTAGGTTTTTGCAAGTAAGAAACTGGCCAAATTTTCTCAGGTCTCTATTCTAACCTTAGTTATTAGAATCATCTGTAGGATTATAACAAATGAACTGGAAAAATAATTTTGTTTGCTTGATTTTCTGCATTCTACCTACAGATGAACCACCCAATTTCTAATAAAACATTTAATATTTTAAGGATTAACTCAGTAGATGTATATTTTCCACATTACAGTCTGACACCTGAAGATTACAAAAACTAGTATTAACAAAAGGGAAAAATTTTAAATTTTTGTCACATAGGATTGCAGATTAGAGGTCAAATATAAAATGTGTAGGTCACTACTTCTATAGCGAAAAAAGATTCATAAATTATAGGTAAAAAAGATTCATAAATTAACCAAATGTGCCCAAAGGTGAAATATTTTCATTGTATGGAGTAATATCTAATAAGAAACTAGCTAACTATCTCATAATTAACTTTTTTACCATGTTTCATAAATTTAGTATCTTAAAATTTACAGTGGTTATGATAAAATTACAGAGTTAAGTAATCCATATTAACCAGAAGGAATTACACGCATATATGGAATATGTTCCATGTAGCTTATAAAATAAGATAAAGTACAGGAGACATAAAGACATTCAATGATATTATGTGATACTCAGTAGAAGAAAAGCCACACTCATAGGTAAAATAAAAGGGTTAAGCTTGATGATCTCCTAGTTTTTACACTACGTTCTTTTAGTTCTACAATTGGAATCTTCTAAAATTGACGAAATGTTAGAAATAAGATAGAATTCTCTATGTATAGAGGTATATATTTATAGAAGTAAATAAAACACGTGAAAGAATTAGCATGGGAATGCACGTAATATTGGGAGTAACAAAATAGTGAAGGTCCAAAAGATTTTCTATATATAAATATATATATTTTTTGCATTACACATAGAATAGTTCAAAAATCATTTTCACTGGGATATACTAGGAAGTCAATCTTTTGATTTATCAGCGTCTTTTCATGTCTTAGTATTGACCAGTGTAGAGACATCCAGTACCAAGGGAACTAGAAATAAATGCTAAGAATTTGAGGTGTTCTTTAGATGTAATAGCATAACAGCAGCTCTGCTTCAGTTTAGCTTTTCACTGTTACTTTTCATTTATAAGAGCAAATGAGGTGAACACCCAGAGAAGTGATTTATGTAGGATTACTGGAGCCAATCCTAAAAAAATGCCAATCTATAGACAGCTGTGTATTTGAACATTTTGACAATATATATATATATTTCTTTCCTGAGTGTGTCTCTTTCCTGGAATATAGAGCCCTTGTTGATGTCTAAGATTTTTAAGAACCATGAAGAAATTGAACGTTATCTTAGAATTTTTTATACTAAATCAATACAGTAAAAGAACTTAGTCAAGCAAAACAGGCATTTTGGGAGGCCCTGCGGCCCTTCAATCCTGTCCAGATCTACAATTCAGGAAATGCTGTAGAGATTAGAGTCATTGAAAATTTACAACCCCTGACTAAGCAGCAAGAAAGGACTTCAAAGTGGAAACAAAGACTGAAACAGGTTGAACACAAGAGGCTGGTGGAGAAAAAGGCAGCAGAATTCACGGCAAGGACAGAGAGCAGAATGGATTTCTAATGCTGAAGCGAAACCAGAATATACACATATATCTATCAAAAAGGACAGCCGAATCCCTTTCTAAAGTACTCTGAATCTTCTGAAGCAAAATTAGTTTTCTTTCTTTCCCCTCCTTCTTTATACCTCCAGTCCCCAATCTTAATTACCTTATTATTTTTCAAAAGGAACTCATAGGCAGTATGATCCATACACAAAGAAGGAAATGATATAGTCTATTTTTTTCCAATTATTGATCACATATATGAGAGGCTTCAACACTTAGAAGTATCAAATTAAATTTATAATTATTGAATAGCAATAGGTCATTCTTACAGAATATTGTAAGGACCAATTAATTACATAACTGATGAATATTTCTTAATCAGTATTTTGTTTCATTCTGAAATGTGGAGGAAGAAATTTAAGCATGTTTTTCTAGAGAATATAGTTATATATTTCCCTGTGGGTAGCAATAACTGCAGATGTGGAAAGTGAGAGATTGCATTAGAAGAACTATGAGTCGTTTAACTTTTCTGTACACTTTCCATAGCTCCCACTAGGGATATAAGCCAATGTGGCTAAATATTTAACACCAAAAATCCTATAACAGAACTACTGCCAGAGATGCAACAATAGAAAAAAAAAAGACAAAACAGAGAGAGGCTAGAAAATTGGAGTGAGGGAAGGAGAGAGCGAGAGAAAGAGAGCTAGAAGGAGAGAGAGAGAGAAACAGCAATTGTAGTAATATAGAAGGAATTTCAAACTTAGAATTAAATGAAGGTCATGCACTTGCAAAAGAAAAAGCACACAGAGACTAAGAATATACCCATTCATGTAAATCTAATAATATTAACTTACCAGTAAAAACATCTCATCCTGAAAGTCTCTAAAGATTTTAAAAATAATTTTAGTCATTCATAATAACTGAGCTATTTTTCCCCCCAGAATCTCTAATTAATGGTAACCATGTAATCAGAAATGAAAACTACAAAGATCACACTTTTCTGACATCAGCCTCATATGGCATATTTTTGCTTATTGTATTAAGATGAATCATGAGAAGTTAATTTTACCCCAGCTGAGTAGTCCCATCTCATCCATTCTCTCATAATATGGCCTTCTTAAAGGATTGACTAGAAGGATCAGAAGCCTAAACACAGAGATTTTGTCCTTATGTTCCTTGAAGAGTACCTCATAGTGGCTTCTCACATCCTGCCTCCAAACCTTGCTGCCAGGTCTCCACGTGCTTCAATCATCAACCTCATCTCTACATTTTCAACTTTAGTTTCTAATGCTGCATATTATCACCTTTCTTTACTATTCAGATTAATCCATATTCAATATTCACTGATGTGATTTCTGTTTCTGGGCATTTGTTACCCTTATTGCTACTGTCCAGAATGATCTATACATATCTTCCTTAACAATCTGGACACTTCCCATCATCAAACAGCTGGTAACATGGCTCATGTCTAAAATACAATAAATCAATGCTTAATGGATAAGAGTCACAAAGAATGATTACATGTGTAATAATGAATATACTAATTTTACTGATTTGATCACCATATATTGTATGTAGGTATTGATATTCATCTCCATACCTCACAAATGTGTATAATCAATTATGTTTCAATTAAAAAATGAATAAGGAATGAATGAGTCACATAAAAAATGAATAAGGAATGAATGAAGGAGTCATATGGAATAGAGGTTTTACACATACATATATGTGTAAAACCTCTATTCCATATAATCCTGGATTTAAAATTCTACAGCAAAATTTTAGCAAAGCCATAATGGAATTATCTGGGGACCACATGAAGTAGCATATGGATTGTTATTTTTCTTTTTCTAGAGAATATGTAAAAATACTAATTGTTTTCTCCTCTGGCTGACTTATTTATAGTTATAAATAAACTTTGGTGATAAGAACCAAGTTACTAAGCCCGAAGAAGTGAAGCTCATGGAGAATCTTCTTATTGTGATTATTTTTGATGGGACATTCATTCACTCATAGCTACACACTGGTAATTATTTCTTGGGGAATAATTCCTAGAACTCAGTAGTCACATCATTTGTTTTCAACAAACATATATTGAGTAAGTTTATATGTCAAGTGCTCTTTTAAGATTTCAATATGTTATACTGTACAGTGACTAAGCAAGTCATAGAATCCTGGTTCTCATAGAACATATTGTTTAGCAAAGGAAAGAAACATTACAATCTATGATTATAAAAATAAACCATAATTTTCAGAATTGAAAGTAACTTTAGTAGGAGTAATTAAGATTATCAAATATGTTAGAAAACATATGGAACATGGCATCACAGATTTGTATTTAACCTTATATCCTAAAATATGCATGCATGTCTATTATGCGGTGAACTAGACAGACAGCCAAGATACAAGTAGGGGTGACTAGGGGTGTGTGTGTGTGTATGTGCGTGTGTGCATGTGTGTGTGTGTGTGTGTGTGTGTGTTTAGGAAAGCAGATATAATTACATCAGTTTTTCTAAAATGTCAATATTTATAGGAAATAAGTGAAAAAAATTCACTCATAAAAACTAAAACAGGACATATATGCTATTGTAAACTTCAAATGCATTATTCCATCCTTAAAATGAGATTGGGAAATAAAATAAATTTACTCTAATAATATATAATCAGATAAAAAGACTTAAAGTAACACAGCAAAACTAAAACTAAATAAAAAGTTCTTTGCAGTTAACTTTAAGTAAAAAATGCCTGCATTTTCGATCCTTGGAACAAATAAGCATCTACTTGTTCTGGTGAAGAAATCTGCACACTTGGAGTGTTTTGAAAGTAGATAGGATGGCCACCAATGCTTTCAAATGCTAATGTTGAAGGAATTTTATGGGATTAAAAGAGAAATAACATTCAGTTATTTGAAAAACAACAGCTGGAGAAAGCTAGACTAAACAGGTTTCATACTTCAGGACTTCTCAGGGTCATTGATAAATATTGTAGTACTTCTTGGGACTATAGATTCATCACGATCCAGACCTATGAGACCATGATCTTCTCTTTTAGAACACCTTGCATGGGAGACACTAAGGTGGAATTTTTAAATTGAGAATTCTGAATGAGCCTACCCGTTTCTAGCAAGTGTTAACATAGTAGCTAATCGACTACAAGTTTCCTCCAATTATTCACAGAGAAATGAAAATACATAATAAGCAGAACTTAATTCATTCTTAAAAGTATTAGTGGCATTCAAGCTTCAATTTTTAATACAACAAATATTTATTAATTATCAAAAAGACAAGCGATAAGTTTTGGCTAATGCGTGGAGAAATAAAAACCCTTGAACACTGTTGGTGGGAATGTAAATTGGTACAGCCATTATGAAAAACAGCATGGAGGTGCCTCAAAAATATAACTATACTGTGGTCCAGGAATAATCCCTCTTCTGGGTATATACCCAAAGGAAATACAATCAGTATCTCAAAGAGATATTTACACTCACATGTCCACTGCAGCATTATTCACAGTAGCCCAGATTTGGAAATAACCTAAGTGTCCATCGATGGATGAATGGATAAAGAAATTGTGATATATAGTCGGTACTTCAAAAAGTTTGTGAAAAAATAGAATTGAAAGATAATGCAAGTCTTTACAGGAACTTTTGGAAGACTCCTCCTATACATACAATGTAAAATTATTCAGCCATTAAAAAAACAAAACAAAAGAATCCTACCAATTGCAACAACATAGATGAACCTGAAGGATATTATGCTAAGTAAAATAAGCCAGACACAGAAGACAAGTACTGTGTGATCTTGCTGATATGTACAATGCAAAGAACTCAAAGGCACAGAAACAGAGTAGAATGGTAGAGGTCAGGGCTAAAGGGTGGGGGAAATAAGGAGATATTGATCAAAGTACAAAGTTTTAGTTCTAAGATGAGTAAGTTCTGAGGACCTAATGTACAACATGGTTACTATAGTTAATAATACTGTACTATGTTCTTGAAATTTGCTAAGAGAGTACAACTTAAGTATTTTTACCACAAAAAAAAGGTCAAGGTTTATTTTTTCACAAATAGCATAGGTCTCATTAAAAAGGTGATATTTGAGCAGATAGCAGAAAGTGGTGAAAGTGCTAATATTTGGATATCTAGGAGATAAAATTGCCAGTGCAAAGGTCCTAAGCCTCAAAGCTAGCTGGCATGTTCAAGGGTCTAGAAGGACAGCATAGCTGGAGCTGAGTGGACGGGGGTTGGGAAGGTAGAGTAGGAGATGAGGGCAGAGGTAATATGGGCAGTTTATGCAAGTAACTTGAAATACTTTGGTATTTATCCTGAGTCAAGTGGACAGCCATTTCAGGGTTTGAGCAGAGGGGTGACATAGCGACTTCTACTTAAAGAGTCACTCTGGCAGTTGTGTTAAGATAGTTCTTAGTGGGAAGGAAGTAGAAGCTGCTGAACTAAAGAGAGAGCTCTTGCAATAACTCACATGTGAGACAGTAATAGATTGGACAGGGGCAACGCTTCCTCAAGTGGACGCAGTGAGAACTGTTTGAACTCTGGATATATTTTTAGGTAGAATCAGTAGGATTTCCTTACCAATTAAGTGTTGGCACAAGAGAAAGAGTCAAGGATGAGTTCAAGTTCTTAGATTGAACAATTGGCGGTGGGGAGAGAACTGCTAAAATCCGTGGTAGGGCAAGCTAAATGGAGCTTACAGGGGTGAGCTAGGGAGGATCTTTTTCAACCATAGAGAAAAATAAAAATAAAAACAAAAAGGGGGTTTCCGCTCAATATTATCTATAGACTACAGAGTTTCAGATCTATGTTTTCATCAGTTATGAACTATGCATTTTATTTCTAACTTTATATTGTTTTCTTCATAGATAATCCTCAAAAATAGCTCAAATTTGCTGTGTCCAAACAAAAATCCATTCTCTTCCCCTTCAAACATGCTCCTATGATATTCCCTATATCTTTAAAATGGAATATCAATTCTATAGTTGCACCAGTGAAATGTGTAAATTCCTTTTTTTCTTAACCACACAAATATGTATTTTTAAACGACTCTTGAATCTATGTCTTTCTCTTAATCTTTTTTGCTATCGATTAGTACAATACTATTTCTTGCCGAGTCATTGCAGAGGCTCATTAATACCTAGCACACAACAGTGCAATGTCATTAATAGGATTTTTTTTTTTAAGTTTCAACTAAAACATTGTTGCCATCTGAAAGTCTTTTCATATTCCCAGCAATAAGATTTGTATTTTCTTCTACATTCCCACAATATCATAACATGTCTGCACTATAATACTTACATGACCCAAATTAGAATTATTTATCTGTAAAATGTTTAATGTATAAATAATTCATATTAAACCTACTAGATTTTACCTTTATAACTTATGGATTTGAGATTTAGTGTGGGCTATGTTGCAGAGGTGAATAGAAAAAATAACTAATTGGCTGGCTGGTAATAAGAATTATAGGATGTCCTTTCTCTTGTGATTCAGTTTACAGAGCAGCTGCTCTACAGCCAGTTGTCACCACCAGCGAAAACTCGCCAGCTCCATATCTGGAAATAAATCCCCCAGGTGCCTGATGCCTTCCCACTACATGTCACATAGGGAAGCCTATTTCATTCCATTTCTCTGACATTACTCACAGGTGGTTTTTGACTTCTTTCATTTCCCACGACTTCACAGCTCTTGTACCAGATTTCTGCTTTGACTACCTGTCTTATGCATTCAGAGCCCTTGGGTGCCCAAGCATTAAATCATAATCCCTCTCAAACCTATTTTCTCTTCTTCTACAGAGAGATTTGCTCCTTCAGGATCTACCATTTCTACCTCAATTCTTATCTTATTTAAGGCAAACACAGTCAGCATGACAAGGGGTTTAGATTGGAGACAAGTATTCACAACAATTTTTTTAAAAAATAGTTAAAATGTTAGTTTACTAGTTTCCTGGTTTATTTTTTAGTGAATAACTAGTGGTTATTAACTAGTATGCAAAAGGGTATATTTCTGCATTTTTCAAATTTCAAATGTATTTTATTTGCATTATGATTTAAGTAAGCTCCTAAAGTTAGTATAAGACCTTACTTAGCTCATTTGGTAGAGCATGGTACTCCTAACACCAAGGTCAAGGGTTCAGATCCCTAAACCAAAAAAAAAAAATATATATATATATATATATATATATATATATATATATATAAAACCCTTACCCAAAGTTATTACTGGTAATTCTATGAGAAAATACATTTCTATTTCCAAACAAATCAACTTTTGGAGTATGGTCCATTAGAATCTTAGAATGAATTGACCAAAAAAAGAAAACTATATAAATGTTGTCATAAATATTAATTACATAGTGTGTCTATTTTTTTTAAAATTACACACATAAATATACACAGGTAATAACTATGACACAGGAATAGAAGGATTGAATGATTTACTGATAGGCAACTGTGACACATATTTAGAACTATCATGACCTGGGCCAGCCTGGTGGCGCACTGGATAGTGCGCCGCTTGGGAAGCGCGGCGGCACTCCCACCCGAGGGTTCGGATCCCACGTACAGACCGGTTCCCGCTCACTGGCTGAGTGAGGCGCAGGAGCGACACTGAGGGTTGCAATCCCGTTGCCGGTCCCCGGTCCGGTGCGGGGGCAACACTGAGGGTTGCGATCCATTGCCGGACACGGAAAAAGACAAAAAAAAAAAAAAGAACTATCATGACCTAATATAGCTTCTATTACTGTTGATTACACAAATGATGCCTTATCCAAAAGGTAAAATTTTATTTATGCAGATTATAACCTGCTTTTTTATGCTATATTTTTCTCACATGAAAATTCAATTTAATGACATATATCTCCAGCATCAACTAATTTTTATGGCACTGTGAGGTAGATATTATAGTTGGAGAGATGGGATATATAATTACCATAGGGAAATTTAAACATGGCTGATAAAAAATTTCAATTAATCAGTAAAAAATACTGACTGATGGATTGACTTGAAATATTTAGCTTTTAATAATTAACAGAAAAAACTTGGATAACTCTTATAACCTAATTTAAAAATTACACACAAATTTGAAAAAATAGGTAATTTTCATAATAGTCTTTTAATAACATTCTTCTAATTTTTGCCTACTATAAAAATGTTTAGTAAAAACATATCCCATGATTCAAGCATGCCACCTTTTGGGAATAATACTGATTCCTTATAAAATTATCATAACTGATTTGAATAAAGAAAACCTTCAGTTTCTTTTGTATTTATGATGAACTAAACATTAAGTGTTTTATTTAAAAAGCATGTTCTCTGTGCTTTATTGAAAATTGCCAAATTATTTTAAAATTTTCTTAGTAATCATGTTATAATTTTCCAAGATACCAAAAAAAGTTAAAAAAAATCATCCAAATCATAATAGATTTTTCTACTGCTTCAGTTTGGAGTGTAAAGATAATTATTATACATTATGGTTATGTAAGGGCAGTATATTTTATTTCCAAACTATGAATATTCACAGAAATGTACACAGAGCCCAAAACACTCTTTTGTAGATTACTCATAGTAATTCCTAGTGTGTGTATAGGGCTTTAATTTATAGAATTCATTCACACACACACACACACACACACACACACACACACACACACACCGCTTATCATTTGAAACTCCTAATAAGCTTCACATAGATTAGTCCCATCTAAAAGATTAGAGATGCAATCCTCAAAGAATTCTCAGAAAGATGAAACCTAAACACAGATTATCCTTTGATGCAATATATAGAAATGTGAGATGCATTTTGTAAAACTGTATGGTAGAAAGACAACCAGCGGGGAGTCAGAAGAAAAAATCAGAATGTCTGAAATGTTGAAAAGAAATCCTCTGTGCAAATTTGCAAAGTAAAGCTAGGCATAGACCCGCTTCTTTAGCCAAAGGTGAAGAAAACTGAGGACCGACCTATTGATAGCTTTCAAGTTCATCAAAAGTTGTACAGTTTCTGTTGTGGAAAAAAAAAATCTGTTCTTGTAATCATGCCAATGGATTTGCTGCAACAAAACGTGACCAAATAAACTCTACAATTTAACTTTATTATTAGAGAGCTGCTACATAACATAGTAACAAACAAATAACAAAATAACCACATACATACATACCTACAGTCTTCCCTAACTAACTTAAAAAAGACAACAGTAATTCTTCTACTCAGGATCAACTTTTCTTGGAGTATGTAGATAGGTGAAATATGAACAAAAAAGACCTATGAGTTAAGATTCTGTTTTTTAGTGTATGATTAATGAAGTCATAGAACATATTCAACAGGGAAAGTTTACTGTGTTTGTTTTATAGTTACAGAAACAAACCTTAAAAAGAGAAAATTATTCAAAGTATACAGCTATAAGATGTGAAAAAGTCCAATTGGAACTAAATATCAACACACCAATTTTGAGGACTTTTACAAATATTGAGGAAATTTAGAAAATTACTTAGAAACTTATTTATCATTAATTCTACCATATTTAAAAATATTTCTGAGAGGCAAATGATATAGAAACAGAAGTGTGTATACATATTTTTATTTTCCAGGAAGAGCACCACTTTTCACAAGCTGGCATAAAAGGGTGGGAGAGGGAGATGCACTCTGAATGGTCACTCTGAAGCGAGCTGTGTTAGCTCCCCCGTGACCAGTTCTAATAAACACCAGTTACAAACCTTCAAAAGAAAGAAATTCTTGTCTGTCCATGCTCTTACAAATGCACTTAAAGCAGCCTTTCCTTTTAATTGATACATTAAGAATTGCTGAAAAATGCAAAAAATGACAGAAATTCTATACTATAAAGCTATTTCCCACTGATTATGGTGAAATTCAAGTGCTTTAATATTATTGAAGAAGAGTTCAGAAATGCAGATTTCCAGATATTACTAAAAATTGCTAAGGATAATAAAAACCTAGGATATAGATGTTTGGAAATTCTATTTCTGTCATCTTACCTCTTTTTTTCTGTTCTTGTTATTATCTCATCCCATTTTATTTTTTATCATTTTGCCTAAGTTTGATCGAGGCAGTATACCAATGGAAATATTAAATTTCTAGCCAAAACACTTTGAGTCACTTTTGAGTTTAACCTTTTGTCATTTATGACCTCTTTGTGCTTGTATTTCCTCACTGGATTTGATCTGTCCCCAGATAATTCCATGAACTCTTGTTAGGATTGAAGAAAGACTTCTATAAAAGTGCAATAAAGCAGTTTTTACTTTAAAACTGTAAGTAAAGGAGAAATTTGTGGATAAATAACAATAATTTAAAAGCTGTAATTTCTCTATTTTACATAAATTAATTTTAGAACATAGAAACTTTTATTTTTTCAGGACCTTAAATTTTTTTTTTCTAAAAAATAAAAACATATAATGCTACTACATTTAGATTTGCTATTCCCTGT
>NW_007732496.1:128230-130187 GCF_000696425.1 Galeopterus variegatus | reverse complement strand
CCTCACTGGATTTGATCTGTCCCCAGATAATTCCATGAACTCTTGTTAGGATTGAAGAAAGACTTCTATAAAAGTGCAATAAAGCAGTTTTTACTTTAAAACTGTAAGTAAAGGAGAAATTTGTGGATAAATAACAATAATTTAAAAGCTGTAATTTCTCTATTTTACATAAATTAATTTTAGAACATAGAAACTTTTATTTTTTCAGGACCTTAAATTTTTTTTTTCTAAAAAATAAAAACATATAATGCTACTACATTTAGATTTGCTATTCCCTGTGTTATACATATGTCACCAGCTTTCACCTATGATTTCAAAGCACGGATTAAATAGCTGATCTACACTATTTTTTACTGTATTGATGTGTTCTTATACATTAAAACATGAACAAGAGATCTCCATTTTTTCTCTTGCTCTCAGCATGGTTACACTAACCCAAGATATAGCAGAGAAGTTCTTAAAACTTTTCACATTTGTTTTAGGAAACTAAACACCTCTGCCCATTTAAGACATGCTCATTATCATGAGGGATGACCCAGATTTTAATTGAATATAGTTCTGTCCCAGATGATGTGGGAAGAGCTGTCACTAGGGGTTGACAGCTTCTCTGTTCTGGGATGAATGACATGGAAGACAGATATTTTCTGTTTCATAGTAACAGTACTGTTTTATGTAATTACTTATACTTTTTATTTCCTTTCTTCTTAGTCTCTATTTTTCATTGCAAAGTTTCCAAGAGCACATTCTATAAATTTTCTCAAGCTCCAACAATAAGCCTATGACTTATATTCAAGTCAGTTTTAATTCAACAAGTATTTGTTTTACACAAGACTGACAAAGAAACTTAGTTATAGGAATAAAATGGTATGGAAGACGAAAAGTTTCCCTGATTTTTAGAATTTACTGCTTAGTTGAATTAAATTTTCTGCACTTGTTGCCCTGCAACATCACTTAATTTGGGATAACATCTGCACAGTGCATTGGGAAAATCAACTTAGATTAAATGCATTAAGGAATAAGATTACTATTAGTGATTTAAAAATAAATATATTGATGCTACCTTTCCCCAGCTCTGAAGCTAAATTAGCCTGCTGAAGAGTTTTAAGCCTGATGGTTAACTATACATAAATTAAAATCTCAGCCTCACCACATGGGAGATCATGTAATTTCTCATTTTTTTTTTGAGAAATTATTCAACCTTTCAAACACTCAGTTTTCTCATCAGTAAAATAGAAGTACTAAATAGTATTTACCACAAAACTTTGTTATGGGAATTTTAAAAGTTTATATTTAGTTGTGATCACTGGAATATAGTAATGTTCATTAATTATTATGTACTTGTTCTTATAAACAATATGAAAAATAGGACAGGGCAAAACCACAATATGAAATTTCAATATCCTTAATTTGTGTATCACAGACTTGTGAAGGAAACTCCCTGAAGAGTATAAAACTTTTTGCTGCTTTAGTGCTAAAAGGGAAAAATACCCTCTTTCTGAGTTCTTTTAGTGGATAGATGTTCAACAGTGAGTTGATGAGGTGGGTCTAGTGGTACCTCTGAGCTGTCAACTGCATGCCTGTTTTCTCTGCTTCTCTGGAATGCTCTTTGGATGCTCAGTGAGACTCTGGGGGCAGAAAGTATGCCCTGATGGAAGCATAGAAGACCAACTGAACTAACGAGCATTGCGAAAATTCCAGCTGCTATCTTAACCTCAATATTGACATCCCTGTCAATATTTTAAGAATGTCTGAGAGCCTAGCTGGAGACTTAGCTGTGTCTGCGTCATCTCATCTTTGTCAGTGCTATTGCAGAACAAAGTTTACTCTTACTCAAGTCTTTATTTTGGTGCATATGATGAAACAAATCCTTGAGTCAATAGAAAGAACACATTCTATTGAAATACGTACTTTATAGAATGAAGTATAGTAGGTTTTCTGTAAGACCGGAAAAAAAAAA
>NW_007732496.1:125167-127393 GCF_000696425.1 Galeopterus variegatus | reverse complement strand
AAAAAAAAAACAACCACCAAAAGTTAAAAATAAAACTAGAGAAAAAAAAGAGATAGAGAGAAAGAGAGAGAACGCAACCCTCCCTTTAAGCCACTATTACATCATTATATTACATCACAAAATTAACTGTCACTTCATTATTTTAAAAGTTTAGTCATTATCACATTCTTTCTCTAAACCATCCATTGTAAAACTCAGAGCAAAGGTATGTAAGATTGTAAGCTTCTTTTTCAATCATAGTCTGTATGAACTGAGATACTGTGCTTGCCAAAAGATACTGCGCTGAAAAAAAGAAAAAAGTGGAATGAATTGAAAAGGCACATCAGATCATAAAATAAAACTAGAAGTTTAATAATTCCTTTAGACATAGAAAATATGCTTTATGAATACCTGAAAACATTCTGATAATAGAGATGATTGCTGTTATGTATTATTCATATGGCAATGAATTTACACGATGCTTCTACATCAGGTAAAAGAGACTAAACCATAAGGAACTAACTTCAAACTACATCGTCTCTTAGGTCTCTGAAGTAATAAAGATCCAGGCATTTCCCTTTCAGAGTATTTGTTCTGTGCAATTTAGAATGTAGTTTCTTTTCTTCATTAGGCCCTCCAGGTGGAACACAGCAAATCAGAGACTCCAGAAATAGAGATTTCTTCACTGTATTGATAATATCAGATGTTTAGAACTGCTTATACATAGTTTTCCCAGCCTTATGCTACCCAGTTCACCTACTTCTTAACATCTGTGCACAGAATTTCCATTCTTGTAAGAAACAGCAACTCAGTCAGACATTCTAGAATTAGAACATTGACATAGTAAGCTTGGCCACACTTCCTAAAAATATAAGCAACTCTTGCTCATGAGTTTCAGTCCGTACTAAAAAGCACTGCTGTACAGCCTAGCTCAAGGTAGCTCTGGTAGGAACATGCAGCTGTACTTGATTATTTTTTGCTAATAATGTCATGAAGATATTATGCAAGTTTTAAGATCATAGATTATAAAATTTTTACCATTTTTAATTCACCATTTTCAATTTTCCATGAAGAAATATTGAAATAAATATCAAAATAAAATCAATGACATTAAACATTTCTAGAATTTATGAAATTGAAATAGGAAGAAAATACAGGTTGACGAAGCTGGATGTGAAATACATAAAAACATAGAAAGCAAAAGTCTAAAATGAATTACACCAGAGAAAACTGTTGAAGGTATTGGAGCAGATTTGTTGTGGGTGAAGTTGTGCCACTGGAAAACTCAGGGGGTCAATCATAAAGTGTATATTTTTATATGATGATGGATAAAGTGCTTATATGACAATTACCTGGAGATGAGAAGTGGCAAGGCACAATGATCTCAACAGTAACATATTGATCCAAGTATAGACAAATCAGAGAAGTATTTTCATTATCCAATTTGTATTCATTACAAAGTCCAACCTAGCAGAGGTTTTCTGATGTATGGCCTACATGGTAGCTGCTTCACAAACTTCAAGCTAACTATTTATTTTATTTATGATTGTATGTGTGAGTTGCAAAAAGTTCATGGAAAAACAGAATTAAAAGATAATATAAATCTTTCCATGAACTTTTAAAGTACCCTCATACTTATTCTGTACAACATATTGTTTTGAAGTATATATAAACTGTGGGGTCACTAGGTCTAGCTAGGTAACATATGTATTGTCTCATGTAGTTATTTTTGTGATGTTAACACTTTACATCCACTCTGTTAGCATTTTTCAATAATATAATATGTGGTTAACTATAGTCAGCTGTCATACAATAGATCTCTTAGACTTATTCTTCCTGTTTAAATTAAATTTTGAATCCTTTGAACAACACCTCCCTACCTTCCCCACCACTGCAACCGCCCCAGCACCTGGTAACCACTATTCTACTCGCTACTCTATGAGATCAACTTTTTTAGATTCACATGTGAGTGAAATTATGAGGTATTTGTCTTTCTGTGCCTGGCTTATTTCACTTAACATAATGTCCTCCAGTTTCATCCATGTTGCTGCAAATAACAGGATTTTCTTTTCTTTTCTGTCATGTCTGAATAGTATTCCATTGTGTGTGTGTGTGTGTGTGTGTATCTCATATTTTCTTTATCTATTCATCCACTGATGTATACTTAAGTTGATTCCATATCTTGACTGTTGTGAACAGTCTTCTATGAACATAGGAGTGCAGATATCTTTTTGGCATTCTATTTCC
>NW_007732496.1:123752-124759 GCF_000696425.1 Galeopterus variegatus | reverse complement strand
CTGTTGTGAACAGTCTTCTATGAACATAGGAGTGCAGATATCTTTTTGGCATTCTATTTCCTATGAATATATACCAGAGAGTGGGATTGCTGGATCATATGGTTATTATTTTTAATTTTTTGAGAAACCTCCATACTGTTCTCCCTAATGGCTATGCTAATTTACATTCCTACCAGCAGTGTACAAGAGTTTTCTTTTCACCACATCCTCACCAACAGTCGTTATCTTTTGTCTTTTTTAATAATAGCCATTCTAACTAATAATTTAAATTAGGCAACAATGATGAAATAAATTCTGTAGGTGACTATTCGCAAAATGTAGCAAGATTTCCTTCTTAAAAAAACCCAGCTGAACAGTATTCCTTTGTGTATATATTACTGTAAATAATGCTGCAATGAATAAATGGATGAACCTGAATGACATTATGCTAAGTGAAATAAGCCGGGCACAGAAAGACAACTACTGCATGACCTCATTTATATATGGAATCTAAAAAATTCAAGCTCATAGAAGCAGAGAGTAGAATGGTGGTTACCAGGGACTAGGAGGGGGCAATAATATTACTTAAAGGGTACAAAGTTTCAGGTAAACTGGAGAAATAAGTTCTGAAGATCTATTGTACAGCATGGTGACTTGCATTAATAATAATGTATTGTCTACTTGAAAATTGCTAAGAGAGTAGATTTTAAATGCTCTTATCACAAAACATGACAAGGGGGTGAGGTGAAGAATATAGTTAATTAGCTTGATTGACTAATTTCACAATGTATATATATATATTTCAAAATATAACATTGTATATGATGAATATATAACATTTTTCAATTATCAGTTTAAAAATGTAGCAGAAATGTTTATTTAAAATCAGACCACTATTGGGCCGACCCCGTGGCGCACTTGGGAGAATGCGGCGCTGGGAGCGCAGTGGCTCTCCTGCCGCGGGTTCGGATCCTATATAGGGATGGCCGGTGCGCTCACTGGCTGAGCACAGTGCAGACGACACCAAG
>NW_007732496.1:85588-123707 GCF_000696425.1 Galeopterus variegatus | reverse complement strand
AAAAAAAAAAATGAGACCACTATCAAAATTAGTTTCGGAGATATTAATAAAAACAATTATACAAAAAAAAAAAAACCCAGAAAATATAAGAATTAGAAAAACTTAATTGTCTCTATTTGGAGGTGATATAATAATAGAACTAAAGTTTCAAAAACATGTTTTAAATCTGCAAAGGTGTAAATTTAATGTACAAAAATCTATAATCTTTGAATATAAAAATTAATGTTAGGAGATATACTCAAGAGAACTTTCTGATAATTTGGAAATATACTCCACAAATATAAACAACATATGAAGAAGACTAATCTCTGTGGCATTAATTTGAAATAGCAAAACACTATAAAAAAACCAAGTATCTATGAATAAAGGACTAAATAAACAAACTGTGGAGCAGTCACAATATGGAAAACTATAAAAGAGTAGAATAGAAAGAGGCAGAAACCTCTGTGTATGAATATAGAGAGATCTGCAGAACACATTACAAAACAAATATGCAGAATAGAGTATCTTGTATGCTTTTTATGTGTTAGAAAGGAAGAGAAATGGGAAGACACACACAGACATACACATGCTTAATTGTGTGAAAAATACCACTGGAAGGATATATCAAAAACTAAAAACATAGCTGTTTATAGGGGTTAGTGTAAAAAGCTGCAGTGAATATGGATGAAACAATTTTCTCTGAGTGTGCCTTTTATATGGCTTTGAGTTTGAGCTGGTTAAGTATTTTATATACAGTCATGCATTGCTTAATGATGGGGATACAGTCTGAGAAATGCGGTGCTAAGGGGTTTTGCTGTTCTGCAAACATCATAGAATGTACTTTCACAAACCTAGATGGTAGAGCCTACTACACATCTAGGCAATATGGTATAACCATTATAATCTCATGGGACCACCCTAGTATATGCAGTTAGTTGTTAATCCAAAGGATGTTATGCTGCTCATGACTGCATTTAAAAAGACAACAAAGTAGGAGGAAAGCCCTTTGGCCATTTTCTACTTGTAAAAATGATTGGCTTAAGGTTTCCCAAATGTCTANATAAAAGAGTAGAATAGAAAGAGGCAGAAACCTCTGTGTATGAATATAGAGAGATCTGCAGGACACATTACAAAACAAATATGCAGAATAGAGTATCTTGTATGCTTTTTATGTGTTAGAAAGGAAGAGAAATGGGAAGATACACAGACATACACATGCTTAATTGTGTGAAAAATACCACTGGAAGGATATATCAAAAACTAAAAACATAGCTGTTTATAGGGGTTAGTGTAAAAAGCTGCAGTGAATATGGATAAAACAATTTTCTCTGAGTGTGCCTTTTATATGGCTTTGAGTTTGAGCTGGTTAAGTATTTTATATACAGTCATGCATTGCTTAATGATGGGGATACAGTCTGAGAAATGCGGTGCTAAGGGGTTTTGCTGTTCTGCAAACATCATAGAATGTACTTTCACAAACCTAGATGGTAGAGCCTACTACACATCTAGGCAATATGGTATAACCATTATAATCTCATGGGGCCACCCTAGTATATGCAGTTAGTTGTTAATCCAAAGGATGTTATGCTGCTCATGACTGCATTTAAAAAGACAACAAAGTAGGAGGAAAGCCCTTTGGCCATTTTCTACTTGTAAAAATGATTGGCTTAAGGTTTCCCAAATGTCTACTTAAGATAAATCAAGAGTCTAATCCATCAAGGGATAGAGGTAGAAGAGGCATATTTCAAAAAGGCATGGGACAGACAGATTGACAGCAGTAAGTCTGTGGCAGCATGTGGCAACTTGAAAGCCAGGGAGGGTAATTCTTCTTTGGCAACAGGAAATGCAGGGAAGAAGGTCCCACAGGTGAAATTGTCCATCCACTCAACATGTTCAAAACATTATGAGGTTGGAGCCAGACTTAGCATTTTTCATAGTTTGACCTCACGGTCTTTGTTGATTGGGAAGGAAATTAGGTAGATGGAAAAGAAGAGGAGCTCACACTGGAAAAAGTAAATGAGGGAGTAAAGCAGGTATGCTGATTATTCTAAAAAATCCTTATCAAGGGGAAGTTTTCCAGAAGTCCATTTACCTCTGAAGGCTCTGACTATTTTGCCAAAATATCTTTACTTTAAAACATCATCTTATATCTGATAAATATATATAATTTTATTTGTCAACTAAAAAAAATGAGTACATTAGGAAAATAAGATCATCTATTAAATTTTTGTCCAAGTCTTCTCACTATCCTTATTGTGTTGTCTTTTTACAATTGATTTGTAGGAGGGTTTTACATAGTCTATATACAAGTGCTTTGCCAAATATAGCTTTTTTATTCTTTTAATGTTTTGTTTTGTTTTTCATGTAGATCATAGGTTTGTTTAGTTTTGTTTTGTTTTGGTTTTTAAAGGACTCTAATTTATCAGTTTTTTTTTTCTTTTATGACTAATCCCAGTTGGACATTTCTATGAAATCTCTGCCTAGCTAAGGTTCAGAAAATATTATATCTTTCTTCTAAATACTTTTGAGTTTTGGGTTGTAGGAGTCAAGGGAAACCTTCCCCTTCAACTCCATGAAGGTTCTCCGAAAAATCAGCCAATAAAAAGAGATTACTATGAAGAAAATGAGTAATAAATTTTATTATTTTAATGTGCTAGGAGGGGGAATACCCAAGAGTAATGTTACAGCTTCTGAATGGGATACAGATGTTTACACAGCCCTCTTCATAGGAAAAGGGGAGAAAAGGGCGTAGGAGTAAATGATTTATGGGGGTGTGTATTGGGTCTGGAGAACATTCAATGGCTTGAGACAAAGTCTGTTTGTCCTGCAAGGTAGATAATGACTGGTAAATGATTCTCTTTAAAATACTGAATGCGCTGAAATAGAAGACAATAGTCTGTGACAAAAGTTTTTCCAGGTGTGTTGATAGACTCCAGATTTTCTTCCCGTGACATGAGTTAAGTTAATGAAAACTGAGGGAAAGACCCAGAGGTAATTTTCTTCTGTGGTGGGTCTAGACTTCAGGCAGATAAAAGAACAGCTTCATCCCGTGCTTTTGAGAGTGACAGAGAATTGAGGGATAGGAGGGGAGGTGGTCGGAGAGACCTTGAGGCTGCTTCTTTACTCCAGCATGTCAAAGCACCATGTTTTGGGAGTAACTGCTTTCTGTACCCTAACAAAGATTTATATTTAGGCCTATGCACCATCTAGAATTAATGTTTGTGTGTGGTATGAGGTTAAGGATCAAGATTTATTTATTTTTTCTCTATTTATATCCAGTTTATAGGTCTAGTAGTGGAACAATTTTCTTTTCATCATTAAATTACATTGGTGCCTTGTTGAAAATCAAATGTCCATATATGTGTCTAATTACACTCTGTTCTGTTGTTTTGGTCTATTTATTTGTCCTCACACTGTCCTAATTAATGTAGTTGTACAGTAAGTCTAAAACTGTGCTGCTGTATAAGCCACTGTCCAGTTATAATGATGGGCAAATTTAGATAGAAAAAGTTTCTCTCTTTGAACTCCCAAGTTCCTGATAAAAGCTTCAATGTACATGAATTGACATAGATGACGTATCAGATAACAAATGCAAAAAAAGGCTTTGGAGGCAGATGGATCTGAATTTGAATTCTATCGCACAGAAAAGACGTTTATGTATTTTGAACCTCATTTTCCTCACTTAATAAAATAGGGATCATATTGCCTACTCATAAATTTTTTGAGCTGTTCAGCAAGATACCATATGTAAATTACTCAATAGAGCATTTCAAACATGTGGAATAAACCCATAATAACATAGCTAGCGATATAGCACTATATTCAAAGGCAGGGTAGGACAGCATTATTCGTAGAAATTCAGAACATGGAAACAATTTTGAGTAACTGACTTATTATTTTTTTCTTTTTTGTTCACATTAGCCATATCTCTCTTTAGAATATATTATCTATTATTTCTAATTTCCTATTTTCTCCTGTTTATAACAGAATGCTATATTTTTATGAATTACTAATTTGTAATGACTGCTTTAGTAATATAATAATTATACACGTTCATTGTTTTCTCATCATGTTGACAAGAGATAAGAACTTCAGTATTTGTGCACATATGTTTTAAATGTTTTCTTTTACTTCCGAATTTCCCAGCATAAACAATAAAACAAGCATGCACATCTTTATCAGGAGGAAACAGAGGAATGTTACTCAGAGCATTTTCCCAACAGGTTTACTCTTTCATTACTGTGTAATTAACCCCACATTGAGAATTCTATTGTGAATTCTTTTGCAGCAGCAAATTAAACATTAGACTTGCTGAATATTATGTTTCTGTGAAGTGAATATCATATCATTGGAAAATAGGCAGGCAATGTTGTACTTAATGAAGAGTTTTCAAGGAAGTTTTCAGTGAAGCCAGATTTGCCCTGGGAGAAAATGCTCTTTATATTTGAAATGCCCCACCTCAGTCGCTAGCACAAAATCCATCAAAATCTAATAAAGTAGCTTCATTAGCATGATCATCAACTTATTAATAATTTAGTGGTTGGCAAAGATACTGATGGGATTATAATGCCTAATTTTCAGTATAAAAGAGCATTATTCTGATGCTCGTTAAGGTGAGTGCTACAAAAGTCAAATCTGTAGTAAACAAGTTTGATATCTTTAAAAAATGTAACTAGTAACCTCTCATTCTCTAACAGTGCAGTATCCTACAAAATAGCACATTTTTCTAGGAATTGTGCAATTCATATCTGAAAATGAATTCAAGGTAATTATTTTGACATCTTGAATAAAGATATATATTTGCTCCTCGTCAAAAATCCGTATTCAATAATTTTCATAAAAGGATCTATTTTAGTAAAACAATCAAACATAAACAAAAATCAGTATTATATGTGATAGTAAAATCTTCATCCACAAAAAGTAGGATTCCCTGTGGATATTAGCATAATTATATGCTCACTGTATCTTTATAACTTATCGTGTAGACAGTATAAAGAAGTCAACATAACAGAATAGAGCAGATGTCTATTCTAAATCCTCCTCAGATTCACTGAGTCTAGAGTGGCTGGTTAATCATTGATGCACATTTCTAAAGGAATTGATAACAGAATACAGAATCTGCAGTTTTTAGGTACCTAATTGGAATTTGATCCTGGTATATGCCTAGGGAAAAATAGAAGTGGGAGGAATTCCTACTCTAATCACCTGCATTACAAAAGCCATTATTTTATGGATATGAGTACCTAATTGGAATTTGATCCTGGTATATGCCTAGGGAAAAATAGAGGTGGGAGGAATTCCTACTCTAATCACCTGCATTACAAAAGCCATTATTTTATGGATATGAGTGTCCTTCACCTTCTAATATAATGCTGCTACAGCAAGAAAAGACAGGCTGTAACCCAGCCACCCACCCTTCATGACCTTTAAGAAGATGTGTTTTTTAAAATCTTATTTGTGTCTATGACTCTCTGACAGACTGTATTGCAACTTGGCTCCAATTGGGCTGCACCATCTATTAATTGACAGTCTTACTTTATGAACTAAAAGCAACAAAAGACTGTGTGCTTCCTTCCCAATTAAACGTAATTCAGTCCCCAGAGACATTGCTCCCTTGTTGTTCCATGTTTAAGTACACTATGTTAAAAAGAAAAGAGAATGAATTCAAGCAAAGTAGAAGTTCCTGGCGGTTTGAGTCACTGGGGCTTCAGCAGTATTTTAATGAGAAACAGAAATGGTCATTTCAAGGATGTCATTTGCCTGAAATAAAAGTCTTTATTCGACTGCTATATAGTTACTTTTTTTATTGTTGAGGAACAAACTAAAGTCTTTGAAGGAAACTGCATATTTGTTTGACACAAAGATTTCACATCCTTTGTGAACAATTCACTATACACAGTTTCTTGTCCTATAAAAGGAAACGTAGACCAGATGATACTTTTCTAACCAAAGAAGTCTCCAGTGCTTATAATAAGTTCTGGATTGTACTTCATTAACTAGAAACTATTCAGGAGAGGATTTTTTTCTTTCTTCAGGAAAAGTTTCACATATTGTTTAGCTATTAACAAACGTGTAAGTCATTTGTTCCCGAAATTTGATGAACCATTTTCATGGAATCTTTAAAAACTTTCTAGCTCACTACTTCTTAAATATTTGTAAAGTGCATTTAAGACTTACATGGCAGTCTTGGCCACAAGGGCATATACTAAGGCATGGAGATGTCCACTAAACAGAAGGAATCCTTTTGTGATGAATAATATTAAGGCAAATAACTTGGCAAATGTTAACAAGAACAAAATATATTAATAATGATTAGTTTAACATTATTGAATTAATGCAGTGGGTCAGAGGAAGATCAAAATCAAATCTAGTTATGTGTGCGTTTGTCTCCTCCAATAAATTGTGAACTTGCTCTGATTCGTTGGTGACATAAATATTCTATGGCTCTAGTTTACCTCACTTTATAATCGTAGGCCTTTACTAAATGTTTGCTTTTGAAATGTAACATTGAAATATGTCCTTAATTGCATGTGATATTTATATAATTAAAAGAATCTAAACATTTTGTTCTAATGTAAAAGATAGTTATAATTGTCTAAAATCACAATATCCATAAAAACAAAATAAAACTGAAAATAGTCTGCTATAAGTAATATGTTTCTATTGATTGATTAACATTTAGTTGTGCTCACCATTAATCTGCTGATCGCTGACCTAATCAATATTCTTAAAAGAAAATATATCATTCAGAGATTAATAGTTCTAAATTCTATTTTCATTTCTATTTGGTTTTGCAACTACTTAAGAACAAATTGTGTTACCGTATTTATGCATGAATCATGCAAATCTGTCTCAGATATTGAAAGATCAGTGCAATTGATATAAACTAAGGTCTACTTCTGAGGGTGAAAACCTGTTTCCCCCTACCCCACCCCCATTTGGATAGTTGGACTTATGTTCACCCTTCTTCAAGAAATGGTACACCAAAACACTCTATTTTTGTTGAGACCTGAAGTATTTATACTTTATACATTGATTTCTAGAAGTGAAAATCATTGTGTAAGTCTCTCTTCTAGGGGATGTTTTTCCTAGTCGTTTCCTATATTGCTCTGGGACCATGGTCACTACTAGGGGACCATGGGCAACATACATGAGAGCTGCTTACCATGCAAAGGGGAACAATTCTTATTTCTCCATGTAACTCCATGGGGAAACCAGCACACAGGCAATTTTTCTCACTGTTTCTACATCAAGGACACGAAAGGTCTTCTGTACTTTTCTAAATACAAAATGTCTCCCTTTCTCGAAGGCCTTACTTTGAAGATTTCTAATTGCCTGCCCAAACATTTACTAATAGCACCCCAATTTGGTTTAGGATAGCAATGTTCCCAGCTGAAATCCAGTATGTTCTAGTCTCACTTAGAAAGAAGAGAGGCCACTTGTCACCATTCTGGCCAAAGTTATGTAAACAGAAGTTACTGGGTATAGGATTGTCTCAAAAGCTACTCAGCTGGTGACTCTTTTTGCCCTGGACACTCCATTCTTTCTCTTGCTCTGATCATGGATATCAGGGCTAGAGCTTCAGTCACTTTCTTTCAACCATGAAAACACACCCAAAGCATCTCAGAGTTTGAGTTTCTAAAATGAAGTCAATATCACCTACTTGTGAATTTATTTGGTAGGATCACTGTTTGGGGCTTTTCTATTATATATGACCAGTACAAATTCTAATTTACATGGATAAAATTCATCAAATCCATCACTGTTTCAGTTTTCCACAGCCCCAACCTATCATGACTCACTGAAGCTTTGAAAAGTCATCTGGAGAATTTCATTTTATTTTCTTCCTTCATCACTAAGGTATTTCATTCAGTCTTACATTCTTCCTTTGTGGGCATGCCTGACTTAGTTTCAGCATTCCTGCAGCTGCAGTTATAAACTCAAAAAATTGTTAATGGGAAAGATGATGAAGGTAAAATTAGTAGCAGGGAAAAAAAATAGAATTTCGGAGAAGCAGGAAGAAATAATAGAAAAAATAATAACAAGGTAAATATTTCAGCTTCGCTATTTTCTCTTGTCATGAATTAACATGAGAGTATGAATTGTTAATGGGAAAGATGATGAAGGTAAAATTAGTAGCAGGAAAAAAAATAGAATTTCGGAGAAGCAGGAAGAAATAATAGAAAAAATAGTAACAAGGTAAATATTTCAGCTTCGCTATTTTCTCTTGTCATGAATTAACATGAGAGTATGACTCCAAGTTCCAAAGGGATATAGCTTAAGTACTTAAATATCAATGACTAACAATGGCTACAGCAACCCACTCAACAATAGCAAACTAACCGAAAGTTTTAAAACACACATTCATTAGCCCAGAAGAGATTTAAGTCTGGAACCGAGAACGGATGCAATAAAACTATTGTTTTTAAATATTAAAAGTCATTAAAAAAAACTTGTTGCATTAGGAAAGATAAACACACAGAAAGTATAACATTGCTTATTTAAAATAAATTAGGATTTAGTTCTATGATATTCTAAAGTATGATTGTAAACCTATTTTAGAAATGTTCTTATTCACTGAAGGGATTATTTCAGGAAACACAATACAATTAACGAATTTATTTAGGAGATTGGATATATTTGTAAACATTGGAAATTGAAACATACAGATTTTTTATACCATAGGAAGCAAGAGTTATAATGCAAGCCATTCTGAAGAAAGTTCCAAAATTATTTATTTCTGGAGGTTATGTCATTCGAATACATTTAAGTTTATAGGAGTGACAATCATAAGACTGGACTTAATCCGTTGGGGACTCAAATGAGACAGCATAATTTAAATGTGATGAGTTTTTGGAAATGAAGTTTTTGTCCTCATTCATAAAAAACTAAAATTTTAATAACTTAATATCTAATTTTAGGTATATCATTAACAAAGTCTAATCCATTATCTCTATGATTCTCACATGTGACTAAAACAGAAAGTGAATTTAAGTTCTTTATTTTTGAAGAACTTTATAGTGGTATAAAAAAAGGAAGTAAAATTTGAAGAAACTTTTCTTGAGTTTTCTGTTTTTATTCTAAAGAAATTTGAAAGAACTCTATAGAACAGTGAAGCCATTCTCTAGGTGGTGCTGACAGGACAACAGCATACTGTTGCAAGGTATAATTCCAGAGGGTGCCATTTACACAGACCACAAAGAGAACCCAACAACCCAGCAACCCAGCAGCCCATTATCCTGCAACTTCATGTCTCTGGATTTGGAAAATTATTCAGGAGTCAAGATTCCATTTATCTCCTAAAAAGGAAAATAGCAAAAAGACAGAGTATTCCAGAAGCTATCTCTACTTCAGTTATACTAACTGTTCTGTGTTCTTCTAGACAGATCTTGTTTCAGATCACCTTACATGTGTGTATGTTTGTACACTGCACAAAGGTGCCCAACTGAAGGGGAAAGCCTCCGGCTGAAATTTAGTCTACCCACTGATCAGAAAGCTGTGAAAGGTAGTGTCTCCTGAGAGGAGGAAAAGGCAAGGTAACCCTCTGGTCACCAACCCATGAACTCTGGGGGCTACATCTTCTAATTCATACAGACTTCTCATAGACTAGCAGCAGCCTAGTTTTGTTAGCGTTTCTACTCACATTGCAAATATTTCTAATACATTCAATGGAATGGTCATTTTCAAAGTTAGTTGCAACACAGAAAGGTGCAGGTTAATAATGAGAAAATAAAGGGCAAATTTAGTATGTTCACAGATGAGAAATAATAGCAGAAGACATAGCAGCATCTGATATCTCTGAGATATCAACAGAAGAATCAATAACTGAGCCCTGTTTGAAATAATTTTCCCTAATGAACCATCATATTAACAAATAGTAACTTAATGACTCTGAGTGCTTAATAATGCCTGCCAAATTTATTTTGTAACCTCACCTTGAGTTGCACAATATTTGGATTTTTAATNAATGCCTGCCAAATTTATTTTGTAACCTCACCTTGAGTTGCACAATATTTGGATTTTTAATTTTCCTGTATAGAATGATGTATCTGTTTTACAGAAATTTGAAGATGCAACATTAGTGGAATGTTAATAATGCCTAATGAATTATAAAATAAAGGAAAATCAGATTATTTAAATTTATTAATGGAACTCAATAACATACTTTTTAGTTTGTGAAAAGAAAACCATGTAATATACACAAAAAAAATTAAGGTTGAGTTTTCGTGAAATGTATAATCTTACAATAAATAAAGAATTCCTAAATTAATCTAAAGCTTTTAATGATATAATTGTTATTTAAATTTAAAATACTTACACAGAAATGTTAACTTTTCAGGCAAATTAAAACTGTACTTCTCATAGTGTTTCACAATCAACCTAGCTTGCCTCCAGCCAGCCAAAGGACAAATGGCTGTCAGAACAGTCTGTCACTCAGGCTGAAGTAAATCCACGTAAACAACAATCTAACTACAAACAAAATTTAAACATTAATCATTTCAGAGCAACAAAAGAAAACCAGTAGTCATAATAAAGTAGTCAGATATTTTATTTATACCCAGAATAACACTGAATCTAATAGCTACAAGTCAATACTTACACAAGTGTGTTGTTTGGCATATGAGCAGCATTGGTATTTATGACTTTCTGAAATAGTAAAACTCTCAGTAATGATCTGAATGAAGTACAAATTTTCCTTCATTTACACAGTAGTTGTATCTGAAAAATTCATGCACATTAAAACTATGCAATACGCTTTGTATTTATACACAAATTTGGGTTAGGTCTAGACTCAGATATTTCTAAATAGACTTTTTCAGTTGCACAAATCTTACAGGCATGGGGTGATGAGAAATTCTTTGTGGCGTAGGCCTGACATACAGACTCGCAGATATTTCAGCAGTTTTAGTTTCCACCCTCTACATGTCAATAGCCACCATCACCTTCGCTATATCAAAGGAAAACGTCACAGCAAATTTCCAAAATGCTCTCTTTGGTTCTGCTTTCTTTGAGAATCTCTTCCTTAGGGAAAGGAGAAACAGCACTGATCTCTTTCCTTCTCCTCACAGTTATGGCTGATGCAAAGAGTAAATTGTATGATGTGATTTGTGTTTTCAACAAAAATTTTCTTGCCCCTACCAAGGATTGAAATCCCAGCATTTATTTTCTATCCAGAAGATACTTAATGGAAGATGCTTCAGATTTCCCAAGCTCAAGTCAAACACCCGAAGGAATAGATATTTCAATGGCTAGGAATGACAAGAATTAATAAATGACAATATGTCTCAAATACTCTGTCCTACTGTCTACCTAGTTATTTCCCTGATCTTAGATCTTAATGACATAGTTCAGAAACTTTAGCCACCACAGCTATTAGATGGCTCAGGACAGAGAAACAAATGGCAACAAAGTGATGAGGTCACATGGTGGAGGGATGGTGTTAGTTGTGGTTAACTGGGGATCTTTTTAGAAACAGGTTGTTTTTAAAAGTCAAAGAGGAATGGAAGGGAAAGGGAGGTTTGAATACGTCAAAAGCATATCAATATATCTTGTCGAGTCATGTCACACTGTTGTCACTTTTCCTTTGCCAAATCCCCAGCTTGACATTGTTCCCTTTTCCATGCATGATGGAGGATGATCATGTCAGTGTCTTGAGTCACTGAACAGGAAGGAATGTCGTCCATCAATCCTGGAGTTCTGTGAGAACCCTGCTACTTCTTTATCTACTCTTGAATACATGTCTAATTTTCTCTTTTCCAGTTCATCTGTTGTGGCGAATTGTCTATACGTCAGAATTTTTGAAAGTGGGGTTTTCTTCAGTGACAGAAAAGCAAAATCAGTTTAGTCATAGTCGGAGACAAAGGAGCCAGTCACCCAGATTAAAGGTTGGAGGAGAAACAGGTGTTAAAGTCTTGCATCCGACAGAGTGAGACTCCTGCAGCTGCACAGACGTTTTAACAGAGGGCTTTGGCTGGAGGCTAGAGCTAATAAGATTGTTGGATCCCTAATATCATCCTTTATGAATTACATATTAATTTTATACAAAGATAATGAAAAGAGAACTGACATTTATTAAGTATCTCCATTGTGCCATTTACCGTACTATGCACTTTACATATGTCATCTCATTTCTTCTTCACAGTAATCTCAAGCAGGTATTATTTTCCCAATTATTTTCCAAATGAGAAAACTGATGTTCATGGACATTAAAAACACTTCTAATTCCACAAACTTCTTCAGTAGAGTCCTTTTGTTGGATCTTGGGCTGTCTTATACAAAGATCTTTTACATTTGTACAACTAATCAATAATTTAAAAATCGCTTAGAGAGGGAATGGAGTATATTGATTAAAAAAAACAGTAATGAACTCAAATGCCTCAAATAGAAATTTTGAAGAAAATAAATCATAAACACAGAGGAAATTCTGAGGTGTGCAGAGTTTTGTTAAAATGGAAGATTACTGTATCCTCTAATACAAACAGACCTTCCATAATCTTCCTTAATGGGTTTTAAAAGTTCTTTTTTATATGAGTAAACAATCAAGAGAGCATTCCAATGTCAATAGGTAAAAATAGCAAACCACAGCAGTCTTAAGCTATTTAGTGGTAGGAAAAACAGCTGCACAGGTCTGATTGACATTGAAATAATAATTAAATTAGTACATCTGATAAATGTTTGTAGTCACATTTTGAAGTACTTATTATTATACATTGTATTCAGGTTAAGAAAGCATGGAATATGTCAGCCATTTACAAATAAAGTTTTTAAAGTTTTTTGTTTGTTTGTTTATTATGTTATTTGGATGAGGTGAGTTTTATTTATAAAGAAATTTTAACTATGTGAGCTACAGATTTCCTCATGATGTAGACTAAATAAAATCTAACTATACACACACACACACACACACACACACACGCACACATTCTCAGAAAGCACAGATTCTTAGAAAGAGATATTGATAATTAAACACGTTATAAAGCACATTGTTTATTACCCAAACTGAAAATAGACCTGAAGGTCTGGGTGTTCAGAGGTTATAATTCTCGCTCACATGCTGCAATTTCCCTAATATATGTGAATGATTCTGTCTGCATTGCTCAATATGTAAGTTCATTTCATGATCAGTCATCACTTACAAATTTAATAATAACATTAAAAGATAACTTGTATGAAAGCTGCCTGGTAACACATTAAGCTGTCAGTGATAACAAGAAAAGATCATCAATAACAAAAGTTAAATGAATAAATAAACTTGAGATAAAAAACATGAACATACTTAATAATTTGTGGCGGGCTCTCAACATTTCTGTATTCTTCATATCTTGCATGTCATTTTAAAAATTCACTTTACAAACTACATTACATTTTTCACAGAGTAAAACTAAAAAAGTATATCATTTGGCACTTATTTCCTCATAGAATTCCCAGGAAGAAAATGCTAAGATGACAATGTGCATTTGTCATCAATTTATAGCCAAAGATTGACAGTTTGAGAGCTGTAAAATGCTGTACCTCTTAGCATATTTTTGTTACAATACGCCATATATCTGGCTTTAGAGTCATGATATGCAAGAAATGCTGTTTGTAAAAAAAAAATTAACCGAAAAAATCTGAAGCATAATTTGCAAAAAAATTAAATATAGTTAAACATGGAGTTCATTAAGAATAACTAGATAATCTTTTTGTAAACTCTTAAAGAATTATATATTTAGATGGAATGTGGTCATCTCTCATTTAATTTTTATTTTTAAAATAAAAGTCTTGTTATCAAAAAATTATTATAAAATTAAAATTTCACTTAAAGTTACTTAATTTAAATAGTAATTAAATGTTTTCAAAAAATAATCTTGATATTATCTTTTGGCAAATTACTAAGGTTGTGGTACACAAAAGCTATTCATTTTAGTCAAAAAATTCATCAATCAGTGTTTCTACAAAGTTAGAGGCTTTGCTTTAACAAAATCAGATAAGTATTTTCTTCTTAGGCTCTTAATTTAAAATGACTTTAATTAACATTTTAGTAATACAGAGTAGTCAAGAGGCTCACATTTTTTTTTCAATTACTAAGCATTTCTTTCTGTATGGCAGAAGATGCAAAAGAAAAAAAAAGTCAGGAACATTTCAAAAGAAACAAATATTCCACTTTGCTAGAAAGAATAAATAGAAAACTAGAACAAGGTAAACTATAAAAGTAACTCGGGAGTGATATTTAAATTTCCCAGAGGTATAAACCAGAGTGCTAATCTTCTTCATCCTTTCTATCATACTTTTTTCTATAAATAAAATTTTATTTTTTATCCCTCACTAAAAAGTATATTCGAAAATTGAGAATGGGAAGACACAAATGTTTTCCAAACTGGTTGACTGTTTTTTAAGTCTTTAAGTCTCTCTTTCCAGGAATATTAAATTGTGAAAATGAATATCTGATAAGTATACTTCACCAATCTCGGACAGAAGATGATAAATAAAGTCACCTGGAGCAACCCCGGATGGCTGTAAGGCAGGGCCCCTTTGACAGTCTGGTACATGAGCCTGAGAGCTCTGCCTGAGCCCCAAGAAACAGAATGATAGGAAATCATTATGACCTACTGAGTGGGCCTTATGATATATCTCTGAATATAATTTTCCAGTGAAGAACTTTCTTCATCATTTTTTATGATACTATCATTTCCAATTCGTAATTTCATTATCTATGTAGCAAAATGTAATTGTTAATTTTGCCTGGGCCTTTGAAGGAAAATCACATAGCTTTATTGCATGTAAATTATGTATTGTAAAATTTTAATTATAAATGTTTTCTACCTTTCTAGAGATTACAAAACACTTCAGGACAGAGACCCAGTTTCCAGAGTTTTATAATCTCCAGAGCTTACCACAGTGATCTATTTTTAATACGCACTCAAACGGTTTCTTAAATAATGAAAAAAATTCCATAAATAATTTCAGCTGAACCTCTGAAAGTCCTAGACACTGATTTTATGGAACTTAAAATAATGTTCACTGTTTGGTTTCCCAGCTCTCTAATTACATTGGAAAGTCAAATTCAAAAATGGAAAAAAAAAGTCAAATTTCTTTTTATACTTTCCATTACACTTCAGAAAACAGGTTTTACACAATTCACGCATATGGCTGACAAGGAAGAGTAAAAATGTTTATGCTTTTGAATATGTTCCTTATGCCCGAAGATCTCTAATTTGCAAATGTGGTTTTTCAGAAACATTCATGAGGAAATTAATTGAATATCTGTTACACTGTAAAATAGGCGGTACTAAATGGATTAGTTATTTTGCACTTTTAGTTTTTATCATGCTTTGTAACATTTAAAGTATCCTTTTTTAATTAAGTGACTTGAGTTAACTACTAGCTTCTCTGTGTGTAGAGCATAGCAATATCATATAGCGTTGCATATAATATGAAAAATTATAATATAATTAGATAGGTTACATGTGCCTTTCCTTCTTTTATTCATTCTTTCTTAATATATTTGATCTATATTGTTATTTCACTTTTTGGCCATTTACATGTGGTACTGTGTGGGCATTTGATAATAAACTGGTCTAATCTTCACTAATTGTTCTAATCGTAAGTCTTAGCTTCTCAAATAAGTTATGAAATAAATGTCAGAGGCAATTACCAATTATTTTTTAAGATGTATAGAGGCTAGTCTAGTATTATATCCATAAAAACTGTAAAATAAATGTTTAATGCATTTACAAATAACAAAAAATAAAAATCACTAAAATTAATCTACCATTATGTGCCAATCTCTGCATATTCTATATTGAATCCTTTCAGCAAGTCTCTCACATGGGCATTATTTTGCCATTTTATATATTAGAAATCTGAGGCTCGAATGTTTAGGTAATTTGTCTAATGTCTATAAACAGAATCATCTATATACAGAATTTGCAACCAAACCCCAGTCTTTCTGACACAAAAGTCTGTGCTAATAACCACTACAAGATACTTTTCCCAAAGAATATGTAATTTTTTTCAAATACCTTTAATATTTTTACCAAATTAACATCAATACATTTAGCATATAATCACTATAAAAATAATTTTCAGTAATGACTACAGAACATTAGATTATAGTGATCTTTATTTTAGCAGATTCTATTTAGAGCAATTTTTATGTGAGGAGTTTCTATTCATAGTAAAGGACAATTTATTTCTCACATTGATGGAGATTAGCTTTGACAATAGAGACAGCTTGGCCACAGATAATAAACAATAATAAACTGAGTTGGGCACCCTGACAGAGAAGATGCCTAATATTTAAAACTATTGGATGGTGGATAAATAAATACATGCTTTCTTTCACAAAACACTCACATATGTTATATTAGTCAGTTTTCTCTTGCTTATAACAAAATACCTGAAACTGGGTAATTTATAGGAACATGAAATTTATTTCTTACAGTTTTATAAGTTGGGAAGTCTAAGGTTCAGGGGATGCATCTGGTCAGGGCCTTCTAGGTTGGGCTTTTTACAGTCTTGTAGCAATGCAGGGTATCACATAAAGCAAATGGTAAGAGTGTGTTCATGTGCTCACCTTATAAAGCTGCCACTCCACATGCCTTCTAGGTTGGGCTTTTTACAGTCTTGTAGCAATGCAGGGTATCACATAAAGCAAATGGCAAGAGTGCTTTCATGTGCTCTCCTTATAAAGCTGCCACTCCACACCAATGACAACCCATTAATCTATTAACTCATTAATGGATTAGTCCATTATTGAGGACAGAGGCTTCACAATCCAATCACCTTCTAGAGGCTCCACCTTTCAACACTGCCACATTGGGGATCAAGCTCCCACATGAGCTTTGGAGGGGACAAACTTTGAACCCATATCATACGGTATTTCAATTTTTGCTTGCTTCAGTGAAGTCTGCCTACTCAAATTTTGCATTTTAATTTAAATCAAAGTATATTTCAAGTACTTTTAGCTTATACATGCAATTAAAGAAAACTGCCAAAAAAGCAAATCAGAAACAGCCATAATTTTTCAAAATCCTTTAAAGACTGATTATACTTTGAAATGACAATTGACAACAAAAAAATCTTTATCCTTATTAATACCCTAATCATGCTGTACAATCTATATGCAACAATTTACATGATTTTATTTGGTAACCACTCTGGCAGATAATCAGGTTTATCCATAGAGGGTAAGTTTTTTTTTTTTAATGCTTATTTTTAATGAAGCTGGTAAAACATATTATTTTGTCTTATTAAAGATAATAAATATTTATTGCCTCTATTTCTAATCAGTGAAGATTTGTGTTCTATCTTTTGGGAAACTACTAAGCAGTATCATTTACTCTTTCTAAATTTTCTTTTTATTAAATGTTTAACAAAAGACTTATTCCAAAGCCACTAAATACCTTCTCATCAGAGTGAGGTCCAAGCTTGGCCAGTGCTGAATTGCTTAGCTGTCCTCTTTTCTTGGAGCATTCTTCCCCTGCTATTTGCTTGGTCGATTACTTCTTGCCCTTCAGGTTCCAGCTAGAATATCCTAATAGAGAGGATTTGCGTAATCACCCATGGATGAACTTACCTCTAGACTGGTTAAGATGATTTGATAAATTTAATTTAAATTTTGTCATGTCTGATAAATAAAAGGAAACTTTTAAGGTAACCTATTAAAATTTTAATTCAACTTTTAAGGAAACTTCTTAAACTTTTAAGGTAACTTATTTAAATCAAATATTACAAAATGGACAGATAAATAATTTTGAAATTAAGAAACCATAAGGAGAATGTATGATTTATAAAAGCATATGATTAAATAAAATTCTTTTTTTACTAAGATATTGAAAATTGAGTGCATTATGTAGAAGATTATAAAGTGGATAATAAAATAATGGGAAAATACTTTTACCTCCAGGCCTAGATCTCTAATCTTCCCCAAACATGCTCATATTCAATGCATGTTTATGAGAATTTTCTCTCTAACTATTTCTTAGGTAACTGTTGTCACAAGACAACTCCAGGAAGCCACCAGTTGAGTCACTAGCATGGTTTGTCTTTGAAGCTACCATTTATGCCTTTGTCATTTGAAAATTCAATATATGCAAACAAACACAGTATGAGAGATGTTCTACAAACTGTAACTATAGACATACAAATGAACAAACAGCAGATCAAAAAGCCTTTTTAAAAGCCCTATAGATGCCAATTTGATATAAGAAACAATGTCATGTTTTATTTGCAAAATTCTGAAGCCTCTCTTTGAAAGAGGAAACATTACTCTAATTTTGCCAACAATAATTTTAAAATTATCTTAAATTCCAAAAATTTACCTTTTGGGTGGTTATATAGTCTTTGTAAAACTGAACTACCTCAGATCATTGCGTACAATAATTATGTAACATTAAACACTCAAATATCAGGCTATTCTTATAATTCACTTTGGTCAAAAGCAAAAAATAAATAGAATTTAAGGATATGTTGTATTTCACATTGAGCAAATAGATGCAATCGATGTTTCAAAATAACTGTAACAGCCCTATTACTTTTGAATGACAGTTTTCTGAAATACTTATCTTCATTTTTGGTTTTGATTCAGTTGTAAGGCTTTTTTTTTGTAATATGAGAATTACTTAAAGACAAATTTTGTTGTAATAAACATTACATTACAATACTAACACTTATGATTACAATGTTTTTAGCTATAAAAACAGCTAAAAATTCTGTACTTGTTGCTATAATCTAGCTATATATACTTCTAGGCACAATTTATGTACAGAACTAACCCATTTTAATTAAATTCAATTTAATTTCCAAATGTATTTAACACTGCTTGTGTACCTAGGAATGTTGTAATGATTTGGAGTATGTAAGTTGATAGAGTTTGGATGTGTTGTCCCCGTCAAAACTCATGCAGAAATCTGATCCCCAATGTGGCAGTGTTGGGAGCTGTTTGAGTCATGGGGGTGGATCCCTCATGAATGGATTAATGCTCTCCCTGGGTGGTGGAGGTAGTGAGTGAGTTCTCACTCTATTAGTTTCCACCAGAGCTGGTTGTTTAAAAGGACTCTGGGCACCTCCTCTCTCAAATAAAACTGTTCTTTATATATTACCCAGTCTCAGGTATGCTCTTATAGCAACACAAAACAGACTAATGCGTAAGTAAATATTAGTCTTTTATCTCAAGGGATGAATTAATCTTTGATATTTTAGCTATCTATAAAAACAGTAGTGATTAAGTACTAAAAGTATATTTAATCTAATTCTACGATGTATCTCAAAATATTTTATGTCAGTAGAATATTGTCTAAATATTAAGCTTTCATTACCTTAGAAGCCCAATTAGAACTACAGGCTGGAATTTATGGGAATTTGAATTTTGTGTTAGTGTAAGGGAGAGCTTGACAAAAGTAAGAACTGTACAAAAATGCAACCAGTGAGCTTTAAAATTTTTGGCTATCCTTATGCTTTGAGTATTTTAGTAGTGAGGTAATTGACTAATTTTATGTAATGAATGCAGTGCAATCAGTACAGTACCTAGTATGATAAAAGATGTTTACTGAAACCCCTAGTTCCTTTGATACAACCATGCTCTTATATCTATTAATCTAAGAAAAAGAAATTGGAGGCTCTGCCCACAGAAACTGTGCACTGACAGAAAAGGGAGTGACATATTTTTAGTAGGCATAACTGACAAATCATCAAGAAGGTATAAAATTTGAAGCAGGCTTTGCTAGATTGCAGGCTTTGCAAAGGCTGAGGGACAGCAGTACAAAATTGCACATGTAAGGATGAAGAGAGTTAGTATAAAATACAAATGGAGTATAAGTACCTATATTTGTACTAATAAAATTATATTGTTTGTTACATTGAAAAATGGAAATGAAATTCACTAACATTTCATAACAACTTTGACAATATCAACTCATCTGCTGGATTATTACACATTAAATATATATAATTATCAAGTTCCTCTGCAACTACCTCTATCATTTACAAGATGTGTTGACATCATAAGCACTTTATTTAAAGCACCTGCTAGACACAATAATTATTTTGTTGACACCTACCTTTAATTCTCATGCAGATAACAGATATTTATTTGAAACAATGTGTTTTGGAAAGGGCAGTCATGCTTGGGTTTTAAGGAGTGTGAGCAACTATGTGGCTTAAGCAAAACACAGAAAATGCTTCCAAATAAAGTCATGTGGGAAAAAATGTTAGGGAAGTTGTAAGCTTTTACAGCATGATTTTGTATTTCCCAGGAAATGACTGACTCATATTTTCTTGTAAACTAAGACAAATATCTGTGTTTCATCCTTTAAAAATCTGTTTATTGTCTTCCTTCTATTGTCAATATTGTGGGGTAATTTCTCACTCTAATATTAAATAATTGGAGGTGACTTGCATTATTTATCATCACCCTATTCCTTGTAAGTCCAGATAGAAAAGAATTTGCTTATTATTTTACTAATGTTTCACCTGTGATTAGATCAAACTGCCACAGGGAGGTGGAGATACTTTGATGTTCTCCAAGTTCTGAGACTTGGCCCATAAGTGAGTTTCCCCTAACGCAGCATTGATAAAACAGGAAAAGGCATTTTCCGAAGGAAAGAACAGAATGTAAAAAGGCATAAGAAATGTGATAAAAAACAACAACTTGGCCCATAAGTGAGTTTCCCCTAACGCAGCATTGATAAAACAGGAAAAGGCATTTTCCAAAGGAAAGAACAGAATGTAAAAAGGCATAAGAAATGTGATAAAAAACAACCTGTTATATTGGAGAAACTGCAAGGATTTCAGTATGGCTGGTTAGATTATAGGGTGCAAATGTTGGGTTAGGAGAAGATTACATTAAAGGGAAAGGGAAGAGACAGAGCAGTGGAGTACTATAACAAGATTTGTGTTTTAGAAAAGTATTTCTGGCATGGATATTGATGATAAGCTAGAGGGGAAAGATTAGAAGCAGGGAGGCATGCCAGGAGGCTACTAAATTAATGTCTGGAGAGAAATGTTGAAAGTCTTAACCAGAGCTGAGGTGATAGGAATGGAGACCAGGGACTGGATAAAAGAAATATTTAAGCGTTAGAACTGACAAATATTTTATACACAAATATTTTCTCACTGCCATTAGAGCAAAAGAAGTTGTTTTCCTCTCAACGAGATTCTCAAGAAAAGCTATGTGGATTAGATGTTACGTGAAATAGATACTCAAAACTTTGCTTGTAGATTACACAGTTATCAACGTTAAACTCAGTGATGTCAATAATATTTAAATTTTGGATACAAACTGCAAAATTTCCTTAGAACTGAATTTACAACAGCTTTTATTCATACTTGACAAAACAGTTTAAAAAATATTTATGTAGCTTTAAATAAATGATTTAATCATGGGATTATTAAATGTATGCTAATAGACAGAATTACATTGTAAAAGTGCTTTATTGTGAAGAGGAAGAACACAAATGACATCTTGTATATTATTATTTAATGCTCTAAACATTGAAAGAACTGCATTCCTCTGTTTATGTCCAACATATATTTTTTTTCCTTTTTAACAGTATTTTTAAGTCACCCAAACACATAACAATGTGATTAAGGATTAAGTAAACAAAAATATAAAAACATTATGCCAATAGCTTTTCTTCATATAATTCTATACAAGAAGTCAATGCTTCAATGCTTAAAATGTTGCCTCAACGCAAGCTGAAAGTCAAAATAAGTTAAAGAACTTGAACAGTGAGATACTACCTCATTCTAAACAAGTGGCACCATTGTTAAGAGCAGGGATCTAGGTATAGGTCATACTGGGGACTTGGGCAAGTTACTTAACTTGAGACTTTTAACTTGTCTATGTGCCTCCATTTTCTCATCTGCAAACTGGAACATTGTTATAAGAACTAAATGACTTAGTACATGTAAAGAGTAGTGCCTGACCTGAAGTCAACACTCAACAAATATTAGCTATTGATACAATACTGGCAAAATTTTTTTAAAGTTTAAAAATATCTATTGCTCTCTGGAGTTCTGGAAAAGATTACTCAATGACTGACACTGAAAATGTAAGTATTGCAAATTTGTGCAGCTCAATCAGGCAACATGTATTAAAGAAAAAAATATACATCCTCTTTCATCAAGCATCCCAGTCTCTGGCATCAATCCCACAAAAACAAACACATCAACATGTAGAATATCTGAATAAGATTGGTTATTTTTGCATTCTTAATATTAGAAGCAACACAAATACCCAGTTATGAAACATACATTTCTTTAGCACAGTACTATCTTTGTCAACAGACACAATAAAATGGTTATTCTTAATTCCATGCCCTGTACAGCCAAAAATCCTAGTGAACTACATTAGCATCTGCTTTGAACTAGTCATAAGACACTTAAATTCTTATGTTGAGGTATTTGAATAAAACCCATATATGTTATAGAATGGCTTGAGGCATGAAGAAATATCATTTTTGGAGAGTTCATCACTACCATCAAATCTCCTACTAAAAGTTAGGCATAACTTTTATGCATATTTTTTATATGGTGACATTTAGTATTAATCAAGTGGTTTATATAATGAGTGTGTTCTATCATTAACAAGAATTAGATGAAAAACTGCTAGTGATGATACTATATGTAACATGACTTAAAAAAAATTTCTTTTATAGTCCAAAAACTTATAAAAGTTTTCTTTTATATATCTGATGGGATTATATGTGGTTGCCTAACACATTGTGTCTGGAAGGATTCTTTGGCTAATTCACGTTGACTAAGTAAAAAACCACAATGGATTAGGAACATTTGCCTTGATGGTGGCATCGAACTCACTGTGTCATTGTTGCTATGAATACACATGGGAAAAAAAAATGCCTGAATCATTTTAACCTAGCTTATTCATTTAATCATCTGAGGAACTGATAGGCACATTGGGCTTTCTGTATTTTCTTATGTTTGTTTGAACCGAAGCTGTTTCAAATACATTATATAAATCTGTAAATTTTAAACTCAAATTTATTAGTGATTAAGTAACAATGCATAATAAGCCATTGTCTAATGTGTAATTAATATTTTTAAACAAATGATACTCCTAAAATATGCTACAATTTTGCTATGTGATATATTTAGGCTGATTTTTTTATGTAGTTCTGTTTATGAATTCTGGCCATTATCTGAAAAAAGATATGTGAAATATATAAAAGTAAATATGATATATTTATAAGGTTGCTTAATTTTATTTCCATTAAGAGGTGACTGCCTAGTAAAATGAGTTAACAGGGTGATACAACTTAATCTACATATATTTCATATTCGTTCAAAGTAACCACTTGAGCCCACATGATTTATAAGTGACAATAAGCACCTTTAATTTTAAGACACTACTCTTTGAGGTAGTATTTTATTTGATAAATCTTGGTACTTCACCACTCAATAGGCTGTTTTATTAATTCAGAATGTACACATTTACTTTTTTCTTATATTACTTTCAGATAATACTGTAATTTTAGGAGATAACTGACATTGTAATAGTAGTGAGTACAAAATTAGGAGGCAGGGCAAAATTTTCCTTGACACATAGTCTTTCCACATCACATCAATGCACAGAAGTGAGCAAATCTTTGTTGAATTTAAAATTTCTATAACTCAATTCCATCTTAGGTGCACCACACAAAACAGATTTAGTGAATCTGACAGTGTGTATGTGGGTCATATCACAATTGCTGGCCATGCTCAGTGATTCACATTCTCAGACCAGAATCCCAGTGCAGACAACAAAAGGGATGAGTGTATTAGAAAAGTCAAGAAAAAACTTATGTGTGTGTGGGGATACCTTTTTCAGGTAAAATTATTCTCAGGAACTAATTTTACCTCTTTCCTAAACATGAAAACATTAAAGAATATGTAACTATTCAGGTTTATGAGGGTATTTCAAACAAACTTAAATAATAAGGAAAATGTAGACTATGGCCCTCAGGAGCTCTTCTGTATTTCTTCAACATTTTTACAGTATACCAAAAATATGCTATCTTCAGCAAGCAAACTCAGAGCCAACATCTATATCTTCATTTTCAGATTTCCTACTCTCAGGGGAGATTTTAAAATCTAGAGGGTTATAAAAATTCAGTTACTTCTAACTGTTATTATGAATAGCCTACCCCAAAAATGAACTGAATAAGAATTTAGTAAGATCTTCTTTAAAGTTTACAGTTGAGGAAACAATTTTGTTTTCAAAGTGCAGATGCATTTTTTTTTTCTTTAGAATAATTGACTTAAAACATTTAGTTTTTCATGATTCTACAGAAAGAACATGGACATGAAGTAACAACTGACTAAAGGTGTGTGTAATTTACATGAGACTTACATGAATAGGATGGAATTGGATATATAGTGACAAAAGTTTGTAACCAGGATATATTCAAAATGGTAATGTAAGTAATCACGGATAAAGATATGGTATTCTAAACATCTTTCTGAAATAAATATCAGTCCTAGCATCATGCAGAAATAGGAATGAATGAATGAACGAACGAACGAATGAATGAATGAATAGGAAGTCTTGGATGTCATAGGTAGAATAACGCTAATTTTCCTACTCAATGTCAGCGGGCTGAAATAAATATCAGTCCTAGCATCATGCAGAAATAGGAATGAATGAATGAACGAACGAACAAATGAATGAATGAATAGGAAGTCTTGGATGTCATAGGTAGAATAACGCTAATTTTCCTACTCAATGTCAGCGGGAAAAAAAACAAGTCTTATTCATTACCTGTTTCTAAAATATGATGAAATTCTCTCATGTTTATTTAGTTCAATACTAAATAATTTTATTATTGACATATTTTGGGCTTTAGTGGGTACAATAAACAGCACTCTATTCTCTGACTGATGTCTGGATTAGAAAAGAATTTACAGATAGAGCGCAAATACCACTTATTATAAAATTATTGCTGATACAGAGGAACAGGGTTTAAATGTAAGTCAACCATGGGATGCATTAACCTCGATTCTAAAATTAAGCCATATGAAAAACCGAACACCACAATGCTATTCATCCTTCACTCTTATTACATAGGCAAAGCCTACTCTGATACACATTTCAACAAAATGTCTTCATTCTGCAGGCAGACTGGAAGAAGGAAAGAGGGGCTGAGCTATGCATATCTAGGTCCTATCCCAAAGTCACCTGACACATAAGTCTTAAGAATTATAAGATATTATATAAGATGACTCAACATGGGAATAAATGAGGGAACTATGGACATAGACGTTAAGAGAGTTGCAAGCAGAGTTTCCATAGCATAAAAGGAGGTAGTAGATCCCAAAACATCTTTAGTTGGTCAGAACTAAAACACACATGTTCTATAAGCCTTAGGAGATGGGAAAATCCAGTATTTTAACTGACCACTTTGTTAGAAGTGTTCTTTTTAAGTTTTTCATTTGAAAAGTTAAAGCCTAAAGATCATTTTAGCATTATTCTTACAGATTAAAATGGAAAAAAAAAATAAACACATGATTTCTCACAGCAGCCCAATATTACATGGTTATAGAATTTACCTTATGTTTCTGATAAATACTTATCTTAAAATATATATCTCTCTAGAAACACTGATAGCATCCAATTTCAGGTATGGGTACAGGTGTAAATATAGAGCTTACATTATTTCACGCAACACTGTAGTTGAGAGGTTTAAATTATTAAATGTTTGTGCTTAACTTTGCAATTAGCAAAAAATGGTAAAGTAAAGCACTTCTCAAAGGAAGACTAGATATGGGAAAATGTTGAAAGTATGTTTTATTTCTGCATCTCATTGATGTCAATCACTACACAGTAAACATGAACAAGCTGGTTCTCTATATGTTTAATATTTTTAAGAAAATCACAAAGTAGATTTGAATTGAGAATTTCCAAGCCCAGAATCTCTCCTTGTTCAGTATATCATTTATAACAAGTAAAAATTAAGAACCCAGACAATGATAGGCATATCACATTCCTTTAATCTTTCAATCATAAATATAATACATCAGATAAGTAGTCCAGTTAGTTCACTTTTAAAGATTTATTAAGTTTTTCTCTAGGAGAATTTACTAATTAGTACTATTAAGTTAAAATCTGAGAGAATTTCTAGAACTTGCAACTTGTTGCCACTTAAAATTAAAAATCTCTCTCTCTCTACATATATCTTACAACTGTGAGTTTTAAAATATAATGTACATAAAAGAATTTTGATTTCACCTAAAATGTTATGGGACATGTTTATAAATGTGTAAAGGTTACTAAATACCTATATTAAGTTTGTGGATTCATTTTTTTTTTTTTTGGCACAATTTTGACATCCAGAATTTTGATTTCACCTAAAATGTTATGGGACATGTTTATAAATGTGTAAAGGTTACTAAAAACCTATATTAAGTTTGTGGATTCATTTTTTTTTTTTTTGGCACAATTTTGACATCCATTGATGTTAAAGGAGTAAAACTTGAGCAACGATTTATATTTCCTGAATATCAGTGCCTATAATAAAACCAGGATTGCATATTTCTTTCCAAAGAGTTAATAATAATTTTCCTATTACTAGTTGGCATTAAGTAAATAGTGGTAAATTCCTTTAATTAACCAATAAATTTGGTCCAAAGCACTTTTTAAATATATTTATTTTTTACTAAGACGAACTCATTACTATGTTCAAGCTCAAGATGAACTAATAGTACTTTCTTTTATACTTATTTACATATTTTACATTTCAAAGATATCACTTTGGGGATGTATAAAAGAATTGCGAAGAGAGAAAATGGACCAATATATTATTGTTTGATGTTGTTGCATTAGTTATTTGAAATAGTTGCGCAGAAAAAGACCTATTTATAAACTTGTAAACAAGTTAAGCTTCTTGAATGTCATGTTAGAAAATATATAAACACTCACATTGTTTACATATAATGAATATTTAATAAATATACTATATTAAATAATATTATGTTTCTATATATTTTACAACATGGATTTAAATAATTTTACCAAACATATGTATATATTCATATTACATTTATGTATATGTGTATACATAACATATATGTAAAATCATATTTCTTAGAAAGCATTTGAATCAATTGAAAACACATTGCCTAAATGGGAGTCATTAGAACTAAAGGATAATAGGTATACAGAATAATGTAAATTGGCCTTTATCAGAGAACACTTATTTAGGCCAAAATTCAGTAAAGTTAAAAAATTTAATTTATTAAATGCTAGCTCAAGCTCATCATTTAGAACTGCACTTTAGGATCTTTCTAATATATTCAAATAAGTGCAACTCTCTAAAAGAGTCTCTTTAAGCTTTTCATGTGTCCTATACAAGACAGAGAAGGTATATGATTTCATCCACTCAGTAGTAGTTCATGTTCACTATCTGCAAAGAAATTAGATTATACTTTTACTAAATACTAGAGATTAGATTCCTTAAATTTTATCCTAGTCTACTTGTACAAAACATCATATTAATGATTTTATATATACATTTCAACAGCAGAGAAAAATAAATAAGCCACAAGCCAATACATATTAGAAAAGGAGCTGTTATGAAATGAAAAAAGTATTCGGTATCTTTAAAAAATGCTCATTATATTAAAAAGTCATTTGGGAATAGAAAGTTTTAGCATAGTCATCATATTTTTAAAATGTGTACCAAATAGTAATGTTCCATTTATATTTCTCTGCTACTTTTTGTCGTGTGATGACCTCTCCTGGTTGAGTTGTTCATTATCTTAGATTCACACAGTTACCATTTTTTCTCCTTTAAGTGTTTTCAGTATTAGGAATATTACTATCATACTCTCCTTGAGAGCTATATATAATGCAAATAAAATTTTTTATTAAGTGTAAATTACAATTGAAATTTAAAATACTGAATATGAAAATCTCATTTTAATCAGTAAAGTACTATATCATTCATATTTAATTCATATCATTTAACTAATTTTATTTTGGTCAAACAGTTTAAAATTAAATGAAATAAAAAGCCATCTTAATAAAGACATTATACATTTTTAAACAATAGAGAATAAGAACTAACTAAATAAATCTTAATAGCCAAACTATTAACTATGTGAAAAGTAATGGTTTCTATGTTCTACTCTATCACCAAATTCTTAGTAAAAACTAAGAGTATATTTCTCAAATAACTTTCCCATTCTTCAAATATATTAACTCAATGTCTGCATGTGTGCCATTCTTGACGCATGGTGGAAGTGTCAGACTAACCCACTCTACTTACAGTGCATAGGAAGATGAAGCATAAAACCCAGGAAAACCCTTGTATATTAGAACTTAAAAATCAGTGAATGTAATAAATTTAACTTATAATGAGTTCATTTTCCAGGAAAAGTGGCAGCAAGTTCTGTAAAACAAGACCTTAAAATGGAAACTGAAATTTTATCAGAATAGTTTCCCAAGGATACGCTTACATATTTGTGTAAATATTAATATCAAGTATTATATCTTCACAAATTCTGCTTAAATCTATAAAATTGACATAAAATATGAACAATATATAACTTTTGGAGTTTTAATCTATGTTATAAGAAAACTATATTTTTTAAAAGTTTACTACAAACTGAGATTGCCATTTAGTTACATCCCTATCTTTAAACATTTCAAGAAAAAAAAAAAAAAAGAAAAAAAAAAAAAAAGAAAAAAAAAAAAAAAGAAAAAAAAAAAAAAAGAAAAAAAAAAAAAAAGAAAAAAAAAAAAAAAGAAAAAAAAAAAAAAAGAAAAAAAAAAAAAAAGAAAAAAAAAAAAAAAGAAAAAAAAAAAAAAAGAAAAAAAAAAAAAAAGAAAAAAAAAAAGCTAATACTGTACCTGAGAAAATATGTCAAAACAGTAATAGTGGTTTATCATGTGATATCATGCAGCAGATTCTTTACCATGACTTACAAATTCTTTTTAATGTGATTCTTATTAATATTTATACATTGAAATAAGAACATTATTAACATATAGACGAAGATGCATGAAAATCTTCCAAATCTTTTCAACAGAGATAGGACTACTTCAGAATTCAGATGAATTCTGAAAAATATCAAACTTTTTTTTTTTCTAAATGGAAAACACTTTTTAAAAAAAACTCTGAAATGTCCGTGATAATTCTTAACCAACTTTATCATTCTCAGAAACAAGCATGGGCTTATAAATATGATCCTAAATTCCTACAGACAATCTTTCTAGTGTTTAACTCTTTCTGAGCCAAAGTAACAATCATGCATTTTCTAACTAGATGCACAGTATTCACTTCTAAAGCAATGCAGAATATGGGCCGGAATCTTCCACTTCTTTCTAAACCTCATGAAAACATGAGCACTCTTTCCCCCCTCCCCCCCAAGCTGGTTAAAACACACAGAGATATCCATATGGATCAGCATCATTTTCCTAAAAACGCTTTTAAGAAATCTGTTTAATATTCATTAGAAACGTTTTGCACTGTCCCAAGTCCTGGACTGCAACAGTCATATCCATTGCATCAAAGTACCAAAGAATTAAAGCAATTTCAATCGTAAGATTGGGTTCACTTTCTCCCATTTTAATAAGCAAGTACTAAACGAGTACTAACTTTTTAAGGGAGTGAGGGAAATTAAAGAGAAATCTATAGGTGCCCCAACTGTTAAAAGTATACTTTTTTTTCATCCTCAGACCCGTGCTCATTTAAGTTAAAACCATAAATAAAACTAAGAAACTTATTTTTGCCACGGTCTTCACTCTTACTGATCCAACTAAGCAAAAATGATCTTCCTCTGCACAAATAACTCCTAAGGAACTGACATCAACACTAATCACTCCAACCAAGCAGTTGCCGACCAATCTCCAAGACCGGGAACAACTTTCCAGAAACATCACCAGCGTCAAAGCCCTTTCCCCCACAACCAGGAGCGTTAGGTTTGGAGTTTTCTGCTGCAGTGGCTGCAAGTGCGTGACAGCGGAGACACACACACATCAGGGGGCGAGAACTGCGAATGCACCTCAGAGTTGGTACCCCGGTGTGGAACATCAATGCGGCACTGAAACGGTTCCAGTGCAGAGGAGCTCGCAGACAGGGCTACTTACGGGACGTGGGGGGAGCCGTCCGGGCTCTGCAGATGAGGCAGCCGACCATCCAGAGCCAAAGAGCTGGCCCGCAGCTGACTCGCGAAGCCACCGGCATCCTTCGACTCCCTGCCTGCGGTACTCCAAAAGCTCGCTGCGGAGATGCAGTCCGTCTCTCCGTGGGGCTCTTGAAGGGAGAGGGGCTGTCCTCCAATACGACAGAAAGCCAAGCCCCTCCTGCTTCCTGCTCTCTCCTCACCTCCCTCCAGGCGCCCGTTCTTCTGGGCTTGGAGCAGCCGGGGAGCCCTGCGCGCGGGTCTTGCCTCTTGCTCTGTGATCCAGTGAAATGCCAGAGGGAAGAAATGCAAACCAAGGAGGATAAGGAGGGGGGGTGAGTGCGGGTGAGGAGGGGAGGGACACCTGCCCCGCCCTCTCCTTCTCGAGGAAAAAAAAAAAAATCACCAAAGGACGTGGGGGGAAATCAGGAGAGCGGAGGCTGCAGAAGAGACAGCGAGAGCGACGGGAGCGGCGGGGCTGCTGTTGCTACCGCGGGCGGCGAGCGCTCCCTCCGCCACTGGGCAGCGTGACTCGGACGGGTTTCCAATCGCCTGGCAGCTCACATGGAGAGACTGTGGATGTGCGGAGCGCGCAGCGCAGCCGGCGGCGCACTGCCGGCCTCAGCGCGGGGCGGCTCGGGGCGGCATCTCCTCGGCGTTGCAGCGCGAGCCGCAGCCGCCGCCAGCAGCGCCTGCAAGCCGGGCGGCCCGCGAGGCGGAGGGAAGCCTTGCTTTCCCTTCTCCGTCCCCTCCTGGCTCCTCCTCCTCCTCCCCACCTCCTTTCCTGCTCCTCCTTCTTACCGTACCTCTCGGGTAGCCACAACCCTCCTGCCCTGCCCTCGCCTCGTTTGGAAGCCAAAGGGAGAAGGGACCGACGGGCCCGGGTCCATCAGCTGCGGCTGCGGCCGGGGAAGGAGGCGCGCGCGTCTCCCCAGGCGGGAGGCGGCGCTGCTGTCCGCGGTGCTGAAGTTGAGGTTTGCAGCGTAATCTTAGAAACCTGTTCCAGTCCTGGCTGCCCCCCACCCAGCAGCAGGAAGGACAACTCCCTCGCTCGGATGCTCGGATGCCTTCTCTTTTTCTGCTCTCCTCCCCTTCAGATAGAGATGGTACAGGCTCCCGGAGCTCCGGCCCCCAGGGAACCACGATCAGGCGTCCGGCAGGCGGGTCTTCCGAGTGGGCCTAATACCAAGTGATGGAGCTAAACATCCCGACTGACTGGAGCAGCGGAGAAGGGTTGCAGACGCCGCTAATGCAGATGTTTTCAGTGTGTAATTAATTCATACTCATATATATGCACACGTACACGAAACACACGCTGCTGCCAGGAAAACTACATTCAGGAAACAGACACAAACAGAAAACTGAAATAAATAAGCAGGCATACAGATAACCACTCTAAGGTATCTGGGGCATCGCAAGTACTAAGAATAAAGAAGGTTTAGAGAGATCTAGATTTTCTTTTCACATGTAGATAATTTCAATAATAAATCTCGAGCACTTCTCCCTAGTTCACATTTCTTTTTCCTTCCCAACCAGTCTACATAAAGTACTTTCTTATCTGTCTGCAGAACCAATATTTTCACTGACTTTACTGACACAGTTAAGAATTATTGGTCATCTAAATATCTAATGACGTTTAGGGAGGGCTAAGTAGGAGTAACCATGTCTTTCAACATCATGTAAGGGATAAGCATTGCCTTTCAAGACAAATAAAATTTTTATGGAGACTTGCCTACTCCCGGAATAGACTCTGAGTTTTTAATGTTGTGGTTAGGTCTTAGAAAGGTCTACTGTAAACAGTAATGTGTGTTCACTGCATAATTAGTATGGTATTAATGGTCCTGATTCAGCATTCTTGATTTGAGCTTTGTCCTAGTATGCTCTGTCCTAGTAAGGACTCAGATTGGGTACAATATGGAAAACGAAACAAACAAACAAAACACAGAGATGACTAAAGGGTCTGCATCCTCATGCTAAGAAACGCTCCTCATAAAATAATACAGTGAGTGCATTCTTATGGGTTATAAAATGCCCCTTTTATATTTGAATTCCTTCAGACTGTCAAAGTCAATGAACACTTGCCAAAAGACTAGTAGAGAACTGCCATCAACCATTTGTAAGAGCTGAAAGAAACCATTCAGAAAGCACAACTTTTCAGAACAGTCTGTTGTTTAACTACGTAAACATATTTTAATCATTGCACCAAACTCCACTAAAGTGGTGTCAAAGTATTATTACAGAAGAAAAAAAAAAAGAGGCAACAATTGTACATATTACCAGTTCAGTACCTCAATGGATCCCATTCAGCGGGTGTCTTAAGCAGATTTAAAATAATTTTCTTTCTTCCGGTACTGAGTAAAGGGAGCTGCAACAGATACCTATTTAATTGCTTTGTAACAGAAAATAACATACCTGAGGGTCTATTTTTCTCCTAAAAGCACTCTAATCAGTTTGTAATCATTTTTCTTAATGAGTAAAAACAAACAAAACAGAATTAAGTTAAAAACTTGTTTTAATGACACATATATAATCACCCAGTATCACTTCTGTTCTATATAGTGTGGTTTTGTTATTCCCATGTGAGTTAAGAACCTGTCTTCATGTGTTTCAATTCAACTTTGTCAGGTTTAAAAGTTATGTCTGTCACATTATTTGTAATGCAACTACCTTTGCTTCCAATTTGTGTTAATTAGATATGGAAATCTGGAATCACTATATACTTAAAGAAATAGACTTTAATAGTTGCGGAATCAGAGATTCCTTACAGTCTAATGCTACATTTTTTTCTATCCATCTTGCCAATTCATCCCTAGAGATTAAAGTAAAGGAGCTTCTTGCACCTTCAGTTATAACTAGGAGTATTAGTGAGAAGGTAAGAATTGGTAAGCCTGTAGCCTGTTCAAATAACAAGATCCAGAAAAAACTGATAAACCAAACAATGAACTCATAACAGTTCTACCAGATGTCTATTAAACATGACAAACATGAAAGAGTGGATTCATTATTGATATCTGCATTACATGGGTGTTTGAAAATAATTGAAGACAGCTTATGGTGATATAAAAATATGTCTTTTTAGTTGATAAAAGGTCTATCTAAGCAGTAAAATGAAGTGGACAAACAGCACACAGAGAGCAAATAAAAGCGTTGTGGGGAAAGAAGGTGGACAATTTGCATTATTTTGGAAGACGAGCAATAGAAAATAACAAAGAATAGACATTCCTATTTCCTACCATTCTCACCCTCTTTTCTTCTTCAACAGTTTATTAAAATCATTTTGTTATGTTAGCATGAGCTTATATTGGAAATGAGTGATTGCTTCACTAGTATTATATTCATCATTAATTTATAACCCCAATATTTGTTGAGAATCTATTATTGGGCTGAAATTATGCCTTTTACCAAGGCAGATATCACATTTGACCCAGAGTTGGTGGCCAATGTTTGAATAAACAGATCAAAATAAGTCTGTATCATCTTTATACTAACATCTATTCAAGAAAATCTTGATTGGGTATTTTTTTCATTATCTTCATATATTCTTAAATGAATATCCTCAAAAAATAGAAAACATATTGTTATCATAATTATCATTGTAGAGATCTGTAAATAACCTGCCACATGGTAAATTATCTCAAAAACCCTCCCAAATTATGGAAGTTAAGTGACAAAAAGAGTAAAAATATTTCTGTCCTACTAACACTTTTAAGTGACTAACTCTATTTAATAAATCACTGAAAAAATTAAAAACTTTTCAATAGGAGAGAGACATTGGCTTATCTTTAAGTGAGGTCCTGTGAGTAGACTTTTCTTCTAGAAAGGAAGCTGCTAAACTATGCCAGGAAATCAGTGAATTCCCTTAGAAAAATGTGTCCAATTAGAAGTATTTGCCAGTCTAATTGCATACTCTATGAAGACTTTAGCACCTGAATGTCTGAATGTATAAAATCTGTCTAGGATGCATTCTCTAGTGAGAAAAAACAAAATGAGCTTCAGTCCTATGGTAAAGCCTCCACTGTACAGAAAATCCACTTGGAGTATGGGCCTTTGGCAATGCTTATAGGTCCTGGGTGCAGTTAGATACTTCGTATTATAATGAAATATTAATTGTTAGAAAGCCTGATTGAGGAAGACATATAAACTCAAAGTGACTTCTGAAATCCCACTTTATTTTAAAGATCTCAGAGAAATGCATTACAACTAGTGTTACTTGGACTAAACTCCTTAAAGAAAAATTTTTTTAGAAACAATTCATGTTTAGTTTGCTTAATATTAATGGGAAAGGTATAGTTAGAAAAAGGTAGTCTTAATACAAGTGAAAAACATCTTTACAATTAACAGGTTTAGGAAACTGGGAGGGAGATGGTAACATTAATTTGTAATAATTAGAATGTAGAGCCTGACCTTAATATGTAAGGTAATTTATTATATTTAGAATATAGAGTCTGACCTTAATATTTATTGCATTTTTGCTTTTTGAACACCTAGCTTTCTTTTTATTATAGTCTAACATGCATATGGATAAATCAAAGAACTCAGAATAATTATTTTTCCAGAGCTGCAATTAAAAATTACTTTTTCCTTTGGCATTTTAGAGCTTTGGCTCTGACAAATCTAACCTACTATGTGTGCAGTGATAACTTTCAAAACTATCCCATTATTTCATTATATCACAGATTAAGGAAAACATAGTTTCAAATGAGTGTTCCCAGAAAAAAAACCATAATTGCAAAAAGGAAAACATATAATTTACCTTTTGGATAAAGAATAGCTGAATACAGTATATAAAGAAAAAAAAATACATGTGCTTTGAATGTTGAATGGTGCAGAAATTTCCTATAAATATTATGAATTTAAAGGAGGGAGAATACTCTTAGAATTGACTTTTACTTTTACTGGCTTATTTCTGTTTTAAGTATTGCTATTTCAAATCAAACTGTAATTGTAAAGAAGAAAGGGAAAGTTCAGGAAAAAAAAAAAGCAAAATAATGAAAGAGAAAGAGGGAAGAAATGGTTTAGCACCAGCTTGTAACTTCCTAATTAAAAGCTCCTATAAAAATACTCCTAATACATAAAAGAAAGATGGTGAAACTATAATCACTCAACAAGAAGTATACCTATTAGATTTTTAAAAATGCAACAACTTTTTCAGCAAGTATCATATTTATAAAGTCTCAGTTTCACCTTAAGAATAGAATTTTATTTATATGAGTTTAAAACTAGCTAGAAAAGGGTTGGTGGCCAAAAAGAATTCCAGTAAATAAAAGTTACTAAAATTTACACTCAAGGAATGATAACGTTTTTGAAAAATGAGTATTAAGTAGAATGCTTTTAAGTATTATAATCACATAAAATTAAGGATGAACAAGATCATTATGCAGGAAGTAATTTAGGGTGTGAATTGAGTTGGTTTCTGGGCTTTGTGTATTGACTGTACACTACTCTCTGTGTGACCTTACCACATGCTGTATGCCTTAATTTCTTTATCTATAACATCAGAGTAGTATTTATACCTATGAAATTGAATTATTTTGAGGATTAGAAAATAATTTACATAGTATGCCTGACACATAAAAATGCTCTCTACAGATTAACTACCATTGCTATTATTATCTATATGAATAAATATGCAAAATTCTAATGTAACATCCTAGAATCTCAAGTTTATCTTTCAACATATTCACATTGAAATATCATTTGAAAATTTTTGATAAACAATAAGCCTTTTATCAAGAACAAGTTATTTGAAATTGTCTAAACATGAAGAACAATATTGGAATTAATGCTGAAGCAGTGAGAAACAAATAAAATGCATATTAAAATAAATTTTTAGACATTTCCTTGGAATTTAAGAAGACTGTGAAAAAGTGAGGTTTACAGAAGATTAAGGCAAAGTGTGGCGCATATAAGCTAAAGTACATATCTGCCAACATCAGGATCCTTTCTTAAGATTTTGAAGTGTATCTTTATTTCAATTAAAAGAGAAAAAAAATACTTGTTTTCCATTATTCTAAGCATTAAAGTGATACTATCCACTAAGACTAGAACATAGTATCGAGTCATTGATTGTCCTTAGCAACAAGGGGGAATCATTTTCTAAAGCAATATTTTGAGGAGATGTAATACAGGAAAGCAGAAATTTTCACAGTTACAAGCTGGTCACAAAAAGGTAGTCAGGCTGCAGTAATTCTAATTTCAGAAGTGGGTGCCACTGGAATATTCCAGTTCATGGGTGGATTCTTGAAAAATCCAGGATTAAGGTGGATGGTAGTTGGGCTAATCAACATGGCTGCTCAAAGTAGAATGCCTGCGGCATTCTTTAGGGACTAGAAGTTGTTTCAGAATAGTTAGTCCACAGTTGACATTTTATTATCAAAATTATATTTTAATGCAAAACACTATAAACTGTATCAGGAAGGCTAAGTGCATTTTATGAAGAACAGTCTTAAATGTAAGGGCTCAAAGAACTTTAGATTTCATAACACATTTTGCTTGCTATTACAGAATATAGCAATTTATTTAAATCATATAGGCTAAAGCAGATTTTGGTAAGTTTTCTGTGAAATTTGTGATCTGAGTAGTCAGGCTATGGAAAGAATTATAGGCTAAACTTAGAGATGTATGCTATTACTACTTTTAAAGCAGATTAAATGAACTTTTAGGTGAACTTTGCTTGTCAGGCATGCTCTTTAAAATTTTGTGCTTCTAGTGATTCGGTGATTATAAATTTTGCACCACAGGGAATGGGGTAGAATTTACTCCCCAGCAGGTGATCAGTAAGTCCTCACAAAGTATTTGGGCTAATAAAAGTCAGAGTGAATACGTAATTTTGTCTCTGGGGAAAAAGGGTGATAGAGAGGGTAGAGGAAGAAATGGATAGAACTTTATGCAGAATATCTGGGCAGAACCAAAGATGCAGAACTGAAACAAGAGCACTCATTCTGAGTACAATTTCTTTGATTGAGGTAAGGGTAGAAATCATGTGGACTTAAGGGCCATGTTCATGTCTGACACTTGCGCTTGGAATAGGGCCTATCACATTTTTTTTTTTTTTTTTTGGTTAAAAGTGAATGTGGAGGTGTGTATTGAATTAGAAAGTGAAAACGACAGTGAAGCCCACTGGATTTCAGCCTGGGTGTATTATCTAGCTCTAAATAATAATGGGGTGGAGGTAGCGTGATATGTTTTCTTCAGGTACTAAAGAAGGCATAAGCCTTTTTATAAAGAACAACAGTAAAGAAGTTTAGAAACATTGTGGAACTGCTCCAAATCTAGTTAATGTTGACCCACGTTCTCTTATATGTTACTTCCATTCAGTTCCTGATAGTGACCATAAAAACATCAAACTTTCAGAATAGTTTGAAACTGACAGTGATGAATCTTGTGTAGACAACCATGACCAGGACACAATGGCGTTTTCTCTGGAATAAAACACGAATTTAGAAATCAGAAAATAAGCTTGCCTAACTAAATTCTCACATCCTGGACAAAATTCAGCAAATCAATGGAATAATGGAAAATTCAATTAGGGTGGTGATAGAAAAAGGACCTTTGGAAGAAGTCAGTACATCTAGAGGAATTTACAGGCTGTATTTTTTTCTTGTGAGTTGATCAAAATTTTTCAGTCTGCCTCATCCTTATGATAATTCTGGGCCAAGATTTACCTGGATACCGCTGGTTGACTGAAGAGAAAACCCTTCCACTCAGAAATGTTAGTGTCAGTGAAGGCAGAATCATATACTCCAGCCACGCTGGCTATGACAGCTAGTGCCCCAGGCTCTGTCTAGGTAAGAAGGTCATTTCTGCGGCATAGAGTCTGGGATGCTCTTAGATGGTCCCATTTTCCTTATTATCGGTGTTGTTACAGACACTTATCAGATTGGAGAGTACACAGTTATAATGGGATCATGTGAAATCCAAAAATCACCTTTCCACTAGCAGTAACATCAATACCAGCAAAGAGATTAAGAAAACTCACCATCTAGATTGTAAATTATACACACTTAACCTAATTTAGAAAATGGTGAATGTCTTACTT
>NW_007732496.1:80605-85193 GCF_000696425.1 Galeopterus variegatus | reverse complement strand
TGTGTAGACAACCATGACCAGGACACAATGGCGTTTTCTCTGGAATAAAACACGAATTTAGAAATCAGAAAATAAGCTTGCCTAACTAAATTCTCACATCCTGGACAAAATTCAGCAAATCAATGGAATAATGGAAAATTCAATTAGGGTGGTGATAGAAAAAGGACCTTTGGAAGAAGTCAGTACATCTAGAGGAATTTACAGGCTGTATTTTTTTCTTGTGAGTTGATCAAAATTTTTCAGTCTGCCTCATCCTTATGATAATTCTGGGCCAAGATTTACCTGGATACCGCTGGTTGACTGAAGAGAAAACCCTTCCACTCAGAAATGTTAGTGTCAGTGAAGGCAGAATCATATACTCCAGCCACGCTGGCTATGACAGCTAGTGCCCCAGGCTCTGTCTAGGTAAGAAGGTCATTTCTGCGGCATAGAGTCTGGGATGCTCTTAGATGGTCCCATTTTCCTTATTATCGGTGTTGTTACAGACACTTATCAGATTGGAGAGTACACAGTTATAATGGGATCATGTGAAATCCAAAAATCACCTTTCCACTAGCAGTAACATCAATACCAGCAAAGAGATTAAGAAAACTCACCATCTAGATTGTAAATTATACACACTTAACCTAATTTAGAAAATGGTGAATGTCTTACTTTGTTTGGGCGGCTAGACCAAAAATACCATACAGTGGATAACTTATAATCAACGAACATTTATTTCTCACAGTTGTAGAGGCTGAGAAGTCCCAGATGAAGATGTCAGCAGATTTGGTGTCTGGTGAGGACCCGTTCCTCATAAATGGTGGGAGAAGCTAGTTAGCTTTCCAGGGTCTTTTTTTATAAGGTTCTACCCTTATGACCTAATTACCTCTCAAAGTCTCCACCTCTCCATACCATCACTTTGGGGGTTAGGATTTCAAAATTCAAATTTTGGGGGGACTCAAACATGCAAGCCATAGAAATTTCCATGTTAGATTACTTCTTTATATGCATACTATATGATGATACTTGTTGAATGCCTGAAACTCTGATTCTTAGTATTTTCCTTGAGTGTTCTCGGACTTTCATCTTCCATTTTCCTCTTAACTAGTTTTTGAGAATGCTAGGCCTACTGATAAAGTTGAATGCAATCAGGTAGCATCCAAAACCCAATCCTGGGATTAGATCGAACTCGATAGTCAGGTTAGACCACAGAACATAACATAGCAAACAAGATGTAATATTGTGAAAAATGTGGGCATTTTCAGAGTGAAATAGACAAACAAGAAAATAAATAGACATTTGTTATTCACACAGTAGGAGCTGACATTACTGATTTGAAAGTAACTGTAACTGAGAATATTTTCACTCCATCTAGGTAGATGAGTTGATTTAAACATCTCTATAATTTTCTTTTATAGTATTCTCAATTTGCAGTGGTGAAAGTATATAGTGTTACAGACTGGAAGGTGATAATTACTGCCTAAACATTTTAAACTAGTTTGTATAAATAATGCCAAAACATTTAAAGCCAGCTTACCTAGTTCATATTGTTCCTATTTCCCTGTAAGGCACTCTCTCATTAGGCAATAAAAATTGGGAAGTCGTCTTTTACTTATACAAAGGTGAAAACAATTATGGAAGCTATAGTTATCTTTTACATCAACTACATCACACTGATAATAAATTCCATTTTAGTTTTAACTATGTGATGATTGTAAAATAAATTTCAGATATGGCTTTAACTATATGACTCAGTATAAGTATGTTTAATTCTTTTTTAAAATGATTTTATTTGAATATATAAATATTAAATTTCCCCTACTAACATCCAAATATCTGTGTTATTACAATTTAATGATAATCAAAGTAGTTCATGTGATAATACAATTTATGATATCTTAGTCTATTGAAGTTTCTGCTTGATTGTCATTTAGCCAAGAACGGGGAGAATAAAGGGAAGATTATGTTTTAATTTATATCTGGTTTAAAAATATTTTTTTTGACCGGTAAGGGGATCACAACCCTCGGCATGGTGTGGTCTGCCCCAAGCTCAGCCAGTGAGTGGACCGGCCATCCCTATATAGGATCCGAAACCACGGCCTCAGTGCTACCAGCGCTGCACTCTCCCGAGTGAGCCACAGGGTCAGCCCAAAAATATCTCTAATATACACTAGATCACATATCTGTTTTAGTATGTTGAGTAGACTGAATATAAGTTGATCTTTGATAATTCATTAATTTTGTAATACAATCCCTCATTTTAACTTCACACTCTATAACTGAGGATATGAAATTAGACTTTTTCTGATTCCAAAGTTAGTGTGATTTTCTTGTAAATTTTCTTTTTCTTTCTGATCTTCTCTCCATCTCCTTAAATCCCTAAGGGCCTACACAGCAAGTTGAGACTGAGGTTGCTTACTACTTGGTAGGTAATTCTCCACTCCCCTAGAAGACCATATAAGAACGAAGTTATGTCTGAGGGCAAGACAGGTAGATAAGGCAAACTCTATTTAAGATATTTGGGATAGGTTGGTCTTGTAATTTCATTCATCGTGTGTGTGTGTGTCTGTGTGTGTGTGTTTATCAGATTTGAACAATTCCAGTGGCCAAGAATTAGCCAAAACACTAGATAGTTATAAACAATTATTTGACTGTTTAGTATTGTTTTCCTTATGTTCTTTCGGGACTAGCACACATGGTCATAACTCCTTTTGGAAGCCTAAAACTCTATCTACTTAAAAAGTCACTTAAAATCACACCATAAAGATGCTAATCATAATACTTTTAATTTATGTAATTTTCATAAATACCAAATACAGAATACAAGTCTAGTTTATGGTGAGCTTCAGTCATAGCTTAGTTAAAAAAAAAAAATGTTTGTTAATGTAGGGTTATGGGATAATCTGCTGGCATTTTCTTTCCTTAGAAGGTTCTGTATCCTGTTGTCCCTTATCCTGAAGTCCCCAGTGGAGAATAAAAATAATTTAACAGACTTCCATATTGGGAGACAATGACATCTTTTGTCTCCTGCAGTAATTACAAGTGTAAGTGTGTGTATGGGGGGCATTTTTAATATAAATATAAATATAAATAAATAAAATATATCAAATTAACATGTATTGAATTCTTATAAGGCAATGTGCATTATGCTCATTATTTTAGTTATAATTTTAAATATGCTTCACATCCAATAAATGATAAGTAATTTTATATACTAACACTCAAGTGTCATCTAATGTATAGCACATTTTTCATATTTATGTAATTTGAAACTAAAAATCACTATCACCTACTTTTAACATATTTGAAATATGGCAATGGTTGTTTTTAGAATTTATAACATCTGTTGTTAACAAGAAGAGCTTTCTGCATATTACCTTCTAAATTCATGTTCTGTGGAAGTGTTATTCACATTCACATTGGGGTGAGTAACCAGAAAATAGGCACAAGGAAGTTTTTTCTGTTCTCTATTTTGCTAGAGTTGCTACTTAAATTCCACCAGAGGCAGAGAGGGATGAATTGGGATGAGAATGCCTTAAGCTGCATTATTTAGGTTCAAAATAAAAAATAAATTTAATTTATGTCATAAGAATAATATAATTTAGGTAACAAATTATATTTAATGGAAGAATGACACTAATAATACTGTCACTTATTTTTAACCACTAAATGTTAATTATGTGGTCATTTAAGAGCTGGAAACTCTAAAAAGAGTTGCTTTTTTCTAATTTTTCAAAAAGTACATTTTGTATAGCATTACAGAGTCCACACAAAAAAAAAAAGAGTTGCTTTTTTCTAATTTTTCAAAAAGTACATTTTGTATAGCATTACAGAGTCCACAAAAAAAAATAAAAAATAAAGTTATATTACCCTCATTTCACTCCTGAAACTGTATTTCCATTTTCATTGAACTATTTGGGGAAAAGAAAATCAAATAAAATGATTGATACAAATATCTCATACAAAGGTTTACACTTTATTTATTTCATTCTATGACTATTTAGTGACTTTATTTCAAGTGCTAGGCATTGTTCTATGTGTTAAGTATACAGCATTAGACAAGACTGGTAAGATGCCTGATTTCCTAGGGCTTAGGTCATACTGGGGTGGGGTGAAATATTATTCAGTGATAAGTGATTTGTTACAATTGAAATTATGTTATTGAGAACCGGTGGGCTACACAGAGTGAATAATTAATACATACTTGTGGAGGTGATTTTTGAGCTGAAACCCAAAGAACAAAAAGGAATCAATTGTATGAAGATCTGAAGGAAAACATGTTTTTTGGTTGGTTTTTTTGTTTGTTTGTTTTTGTTTTTGCTTTTTTTTTTTTTTTCTTAAAAAAGGGAATAGCTTCTGCAAGGCTCTAAAGTAGGTATTGGAGTAAGTTAAGTGTAATTGTGACTCCAATAGCTTAGTTTGGGATGAAGGAATGAGCAAGATGAAAAATAGTAGATCTGGGGTCTTCCAGGTAAATAGAAGACAAATAGGGTACCAGAAAAGGAAGAAAAGAAATCAGTTAGGAAGCTATTGTATAGTCAGGTGAGCAATAATGGTAGCTTGTTTTGCTATTGCTCCAATGCAGATGCAAATGAAAGGATGTTTC
>NW_007732496.1:77806-79869 GCF_000696425.1 Galeopterus variegatus | reverse complement strand
ATGAAAGGATGTTTCAGGTTAAATTTTGAAAGTAGGGTTAACAGGACCTGCTAATGGATTAGAATTGAATAGAAAAAGAGATTAAATACACTGGCTATTTTTGTTTACTTATGTATTTATTTTTAATTTTTAGTTATGTAACTGTATGCATAGTGGTAATACTTACTGAAATAAGGACTGGGGCAGATGAAAATTTGAAGTGAAAAATCATCATCTTTTGAACAATTAAAATTTGTCACACGAGTGAAATATCCAAGTTTGAGTGTAGGTCTATAGACACCTATATAATCTGGAGTTTAAGAGAGAGAGTAGGGACAGAAATAAATTGCATGAAGTCATCTGAAAAGAATGTGAAGATTGACAAGCGATGGGATGTAAGAATAGAGTATTAGTATACTCCAACATTTAGGAGTTAAACTTATCAGCAGATGGAAGCAAAAATGATTGAGACAGAATGGCAAGTGGCAAGAAGGATTTCTGTTACAAATTGAGGAAAAGAAAGAGTTTTGGAAGTTGAAATAGAATTAATTAAATTTATTTCAGTGTAACATTTATCCACCCATGTGTTAAAAACTTTCTTCTCGCCTCTCCAGCTGGAAGCACCTCCATCATTTCTCAAGCCATGCTAATGTTTTCACGATGTTTCAGTAGTCAACAAAGCAGGAGCCTTCACTTGGGCATTTAGGGTAACATCCCTCCAGCCCTAAGCATGCACAAAGAGTGCACGGATAAGAAAAGCAGCTTTCAACAAAGGAGACAATAAGCAAAGAGACAACCCGTGGAATGAGAGAACATATTTGTCAACCACATATCTGACAAGGGTTAATATCCAAAATATGTAAGAAACCCAAACTCAATAAAAAGAAAACAAATAACCTAATTAAAAAATGGGCGTAGGACCTAAACAGATATTTCTCAAAGAAGACAAACAAATGGCCAACAGGTTCATTAAAAAAATGTTGAGCACCACTAACCATTAGGGAAATTCAAATTAATATCACAATGAGATATCATCTCATACCTGTAAGAATGGCTATTATCAAAAAGACAAAAGATGATTAGTGAGAATGTAGAGAAAAGGAAACCCTTGTTCACTGTTGGTGGGAATGTAAATTAGTTCAGCCATTATGGAACATGGAATGGAGGTTTTTAGAAAACTATAAGTTTTGTTAAGTAAAATCAGCCTGGCACAGAAAGGTAAATATCTTATGATCTCACTTATATGTAAAAATTTAAAAAAATAAATAAAAAATATATATATATTAAAATGACTTAGGAGAGGCTCTAATTCTATATGACTGATGTCCTTACAGGAGGAGCGAATTTGGAGACAGACAGGTCCAGTGGGAAGACCATGAAGAATCAGAGGAAAGACAGCCAGAGAAACTAACCCTACTGACATCTTGAAATAACCCAGTTTTTAAAATTCATCTAGTAAATGGTACTTTGTTATGGCAGTCCTAGCAAACTGATATAGGGAAAAACATTTCCCCCTCCGCCCAAGAGGTAGTTAAGGTAAAGGATTACACAAGTTCAATGCTGAGTCCTAAAGACAGTTTCTGTGAATTCTCTTTTGTGTTTCTCTTTTTGTATAAGAATGAGAATCTAATGCAACAAGAGCTAAGCTGTGTCACTTAGTTGAGTACTTAGGCAGAGCATCCATTTTCAGGAGCTGTAGTGCCTCTCCTGCAGTAGCTCATATTTGGTTAAGTGTTCAATGACTCTGCCCTTTATTACAGATTGCACCAGATTGCTAGCTGAGATACCTGGAAATAAGGTTAACCCATTTGCAGTGTCTGGAGTCCATTCTGGAACCCTCTTTATGAATAGAATTCCTTTAGTGCATGGTCATTATCTGAAAGGACAGGTCAACATCACGTGTCTTCCTTCAAAAAGTTTAACCATTCTCAGAGATTCAACAATCAACTTTTTTTTTTTTTTAAAGTTTCTTAGCACTGGTTACCAGAGGATGTTCACATTATGAAAATTCATCAAACTAGGGGCCGGCCCGGTGGCGCACTGCGCTAGTGCGCCACTTGGGAAGTGCGGTGGCGCTCCCGCCG
>NW_007732496.1:75666-77502 GCF_000696425.1 Galeopterus variegatus | reverse complement strand
CGGGGGCAACACCGAGGGTTGCGATCCCGTTGCCGGTCCCGATCCGGTACGGGGGCAACACCGAGGGTTGTGATCCTGTTGCCGGTCCCGGTCCGGTATGGGGGCAACACTGAGGGTTGCGATCCGTTGCCGGACACGGAAAAAGACAAAAAAAAAAAAAGAAAAGAAAAAGAAAATTCATCAAACTATAAAACTATATTTCTTTTCACTTTTTAAAGATATATTGTACTTCAGTATAAAGTTTACAAATAAGAGAAGCCCTACCTTTAGGAAAGATTTTAGAAAATTAAAGCGGCCTTTCATGGTCATAATATTGTGAAGTGTTTCTGCACTTATTTAGGGAAGGATGCTTGGCACGGTTCATCGTGCATTATTTTACAATAAATTCAAATCATTTTCTGCACAGTTTTAAAATACACTGAAATTTTCAAAAAGGCAACTACAGTGTAAATTACAAGAAAATTTTAGTGTTTTTTTCTTTTCTTTCCTTTCTTTTTTTTTTTTTTTAACCACATAACTTTACATTATCTACCATTTCAGAAAATCATGTCACTGATGGCAACACCCTCATGGAAGTAAAAGTATACTCCTAGCCTGTCTCGATCTTAGCTGCTGGGGTAGTTCATGCAATCATGGTGACTCTAAATAAGTGTGAGACTGTGCAAACCTCATTATGTTTTCTAAACTCATAGTGCCTGAGTATTGATACAGAGAAATGCATATTATTTGATTATAAATTATTTCTCATATATTTTATGCATATTGGAGTAAAGGCACTGTATTTTTTTGATTGTGTGTTTTAGTGGGTTATATCAGCTATGCCCTTATCTCAGAAATTATTATAAACTATTTGTTTAAAGTGGTGTTGTGCCTCATTATCATTATATTGGTGTTTGCATTTAACTCAGTCGTCTTCTTGTAGTTATGCACCTCCAAGACATTAGAACTCAAAGACAAATTCTCTTCCTATCATAATCTCTAACTTATTTTCCAATTTAGAGTGACTGGAAAGGAAGAAAACATTTATTAAAGGGCTGCAAGAATGGTTGTTTTTATTCAGGTTGGCTATCACTTCAGGAGCTTTTGAAGAATGGAATGATGGTTATCAATCCAGTGATATATTTCTCAATATAATTTCATTAGCAAGCACCTTTTTTCATTGTTTCATCTTAGACCTGAAATTCAAAATAATTAGTAGTATCTGTTTTAGCTGCCCAGAAGCTGGTTTTGCTACCTGTCTAAGTTGTATGAAATTATGCATTTTGATTTATTTAGCAAATACATATAAAACTTTACAAATATTAGTTCATTTTATCTTTAGAGCAACTTCTTCATCACGAGGACAAAAAAAGTGGAAACTGAAACTGATAGATTAACTTTCAACAAGTCAATGATACTCAGTAAACTGCGGAGCTCAGATACAAAGCTCGGCAGTCTGGCCCTAGAGGCTGTGGGCTTCACTCCTATGCACACTGCCTTCTAAAGTTGCCCTACAGCAAATGTGAAAAAATGTCGCATTAGGAAGACTAATGAGAAAACAGAATTAAGCCAAATTGTTTTTTTCATGAAGAGATACTTAAGTTACCACCTATATTAAATTGATCACCCTATATCAGGTATAAATAATCAACTGAAGATCAAATTCTTTTTTTTTTTTTTTTTTTGTCTTTTGTCTTTTTCCGTGTCCGGCAACGGATCGCAACCCTCAGTGTTGCCCCCGTACCGGACTGGGGACCGGCAACGGGATTGCAACCCTCGGTGTTGTTCCTGCGCCTCGCTCAGCCAGTGAGCGGGAACCGGTCAGTATGTGGGATCCGAACCCTCGGGCGGGAGCGC